>NC_092014.1:7033873-7188873 GCF_042242105.1 Pempheris klunzingeri
GGCTCTTTTTAATTGACTTCAGCTGCAAACTAATATTAGCTTTCCACAGACCGGACCAACACTGCTGTGAAGAGTACAACAAGATCCTGTTGTAACATTACATAAAGGAGCTTTTTGTTTTCTGTAACACTACACACAGCCTCAGAAATAATTCTACAGCAACCTCTGCTTATGTACACAGTTGATCGCTGACTAAAGAAGCGTAAGTAATTCTAACAACATGAACTTTCCTGTGGCTGCGGAGAGATATTGGTACTTTTCTCACACATACACACACACTTTCAAACCAGCTAGAATCTGTCTCACACACACACATGTGCAGTCAGTGGGTGAACTATATGAAGTATTCAGGTCCATTACTTGAGTATTAATACACCACTTTGGAAATATTCCACTACAAGTAAAGGTTCAGCATTCTAAATATAAATAAATATCAGTAAATTCTTACCGAGGTAAAAATATGAGCATTATAGCAAAATCTACATGAAGTACTCATTGTGCAGTTAGATGGTCCCTGTCAGTGTTTTACTTTTATATCTGATGTTTCTGGATCAATATTACTGTTGCAGTATGTTGCATTTTACTGTTGTAGATGTTTAACTTTACTTTTAACTCCTTTATATACTGTTGGGTAGTAAAATCTACAGCAATGCATCATGGTCTTTAAGATCATCATATGTTTGTAGCATCGTTGTCCCGTGAGGGCCATATATCTCTGAAAAGTAAACTTTTCCCTGTTTTCGGCTTTGTGATGATGCATTTTCAAGCTAATCCAAAAGGGCTTTAAATTTTTTATTCGGCTGAAGATGGAGGAGAATTTTCTCTGCCCCAAAAGGATCACTTAATCCTTCAGTTTATCAAACACTCAAAATCAACACATCTGGAGATATGTGGTTTTCTTGTATTGTTTGTACTTATTTATCACTTACTTATTTCGTACTTATTTATATATATGTATACACTCCTCCAAGCTTTCCTTGTATTCGCACCAACAGATGGAGAGCAAGCAAATATTCCTCACACACAGCTCATCCTCTTCCCTTGCCCTCAGTCAGTCGCTAATTATGGAACTTGTTGTCTCTTGACTGACCAATCAAAAGAAGGAAGTAAACAAAACCGCAGCTTAACCACAGGTAGACCCACGTATCAGGATCGTCCTATGAATGTAAATTCCAATACATTAATTGTAAACACTTTAAAAACATTAATTTGCATCTCAAATAACTGGAAGCTTGGTAAATAAGGACCCAGGGATAATAATGAAATAAGCAAGTCTCTCTGTAAACTTAACCTTTAGACCTTTTCATAACATTTTTACTTGTCATAACAGGAAAAGCGCAGGTGAAACAAATTTCAGTGAAATGGTGGCTCAGTTCCATCAAGTGTCAGATAAGAGAGCCAAGATAATGAGCCAGTATGCACAATACTGGGAGTCTGCAACTAGCTTACCTAAATGGAATGCAGTTGTTTTTAATGTTAACAATTACACCTGTGCCTTTCCTGCTATGACATGCCAAACGTCTGCTGTGACAGAGGTACATACCAGGGCTCTGGAATTTAAACAAATAAATGAAATGAAGACATCATGAATAGTATTGGTTACACCTGTGTTTGACAAGTCTTAAAGCTGTTTGTAGTGAAATAAGTCTATACAGGCTTCAGTCTGTTTCAGGCAAAGTGCTCGTTGGGTCATGTAACAGTGTCTGAAACCCCCCTTTTGAATTGTGGAATTGGGGGCTGCTTCTAATAATTTGACGTGACAATCATGGCCACTTTATACAGTGATCTGCCATAATCCAAGTTTTTAACTTCTCTACCAAACTCTTTTTTTAAATTTCTTCAAACAACTTTTTCCTGTCATTTTGTGTTTGTACAATTGACTGTAACACCACAAAAGAAAAGATGGACTGTCTGAAAATTGCGTGCTGTTATCTCCATCTGTATGATTCATTGCATCGAGACAACAAAGCACAGAATTTTTGGAGAGAGATTGATGAGGCGATGAGATTTCACCAGGAGGAGTGTATTGACCACGCTTCTCACTCCATCTTTGAGCTTGGCCATTCGGAACAGGTATAAACACTTGTGCCGTCAGACATGGGCAAAAAGTTGGATGGCCTAGTTTGTTTAGAGCATAATAAGGTCTTGTGAATGATAAAGGTGGACATTGCCCTAACAGGTGCAATAAAACTAACAAGGGGGTGATGGAGATTTCAAACAAGCACAGTCTAGAGGTCTATCAGTCAAATTAAGTGGAAACACCTGTGTGAGTGTACAATGGGTCTGTAGGGGCTTTAAATCTAGCCCTAATGGAGGCTTCGCTTCCACTCCTTTTGTCCACGATCTCTCAATGCTGTGTCATCTTAGGCAAAGGGGAAAACAAGGCTTTTCTTCTTTACTAAGCTCCTTTTTTGAGTTCCAGCTTGTTAATCAATCCCTTCCTCCTAGTCTTTTCTTTTACTGACTCCCTAATGGTGGAAGGACTATCTTCTCTCCCTAATCAGATCTGCAAAGTGACTCTCAATTTCCATAAAATTTAAGTCCCTAAGAAGCACTTGACATCACCATCTCTCCGCCAAATCACATTGTCTTTGTTCTCCTTTTCATTTATTTTTCTTTTATAAATCCTTCGCCTTTCCTCTCCAAGCACCTTAGCCTGTACATGACTGCTTTAAAGAAAATTGCATGGTAACAGCAGAGGGCTCTGACCTTGCATTCCTGATTTTTTCTTTTGCTTATTATTTCAGTCATACAGGAGCTGGGGCTCACTCTGCTGTTCCATCCGAGCTAATTCACTCTGAATAAGAGTGCCAGCTAAATGCCTCAAGTGTAAAATGGAAAACCTTGGCCTGCAGACAGGGAAAAGCGGGTGGGTGGCAAGGTGTTGAAAGACAGGGTTCACATGCATTAATGCGAGGAGCCAGCCAGAGCCTTGGCTCCACTGAGAGCAAATCAATGGTCTCGCACCTGGAAAACTGCTCAAGGTTTAGTTTGGATGTTTGGGTCAATAGTTAATATATCAAGAAACATACATCATCAGTGCACTGACTAATAATGAATGAGTGAGATTTTGTGGTCACTGCCTGAATAAATAATAAATAAATTAATAAATAAATAATAATCTACAACAGAAACCAATGATTATTTCCATTCTAGCTTCGTCCATTGTCCATTGGCAGATTCATCAATTCATCGTTTAATCAATTAAATGTCAAAAAACTAAACTAAACTAACCCAACGTGACATCTTGAAAATGCTTGATTTGTCCAAGCATCAATCCAAAACCCAAAGATACTACTAATACTGCTAATACCACTACTACTATTACTACTACTACTGCTCTGGCCTGCTACAAAGCAAAGGTACTGCTCAACCTAACATTAGTTGTTGTCTTATTGTCAAGAAAAGATGTATATGGGACCTTAAGAAGTTAATTACTATGTGACCCTTTAGGCCAATTACCTGCCAACTCCTGTATATCAGTGATATGACTCCCATTTTCCTCCGTGCTCTGATGAAGGCCACTGGGCCGAAACATTAGCATGTCTGTTGATATGGCCAGAATAAATTGGTGAAACCTAAATTAATAAACTTCGTCCTGAAGAGCTGTGTCTAAGCTACCTTTTACCTTTGCGTATTGGGTATTCAACATTAGAACCATAAGACTTTGGTTTAGCACTATTTAGTGTTGATGCTTTGTTTTATCCCACCATGAGGAGTTATGTAAGTCTAGTCTATACTACATTAGGCATTGTGGTAGTGTTATATCCAATTTTTTTTGTCACTGTTTCACAACTTTCACAACTGCAGTCATGACTTCAGAGCCCAATGTGAGTGTAGACAGTGACAGAAAATATCCCCTAACCCTAACCCTTGCACCAGGAAGTCAGTATGTAAGCTTAGATGGAAGTTCAGAGCAGACACCGTAACCACTGTAATTATTGTTTTGGCCACTTGGGGGCAGAGATACACAACACAGACATTATTACATTTTGAACTGATAACGTAGACTGTAGATAAGAAGTGGATGTAGCCACCATGGCGTCACCCAATTGTGGACTGCCGCTTTGAAGCCTCGCATTTTGTTTTACGGGTATCGCCATCTTGGATTTTTGGAGCCAGAAGTGAGTGGTTAGTTACAATGTAGTCCCGCCCTGAAGCATACTCTGTTTCATCATCTATTTTCCTCTGAATGGGACCAGAATTTACTCACTGAACGTCACGGTGTGGTGACTAGCACTTGGAACTAGTGATTGAGACCACAAACTGAGGTAATAAATCAAGTGACAGTTCAGGTCATTTTCTCATAGACTTCCATTCATTCTGACTTATTTTTGCAACCAGCAGAGTCGCCCCCTGTTGGTCATTAGAAATAATGCAGGTTTAAGACATTGGCCTCCCTTTTCAGACCCAGAAACTATGTCCACTTCTCTTATACAGTCTGTGGTGATTTGGAGAACTTGTTTGCAAACAGCTGTCGACTGCCATCGAGCAGTTACGGAGCAACATAATGATTCATTTGGAGTCTTCTTTCTGACCACCTGGCGAATGTAAGTCTCTCTCCTGTCAGCTCGTGTTTCCAGTCTCCACAAACTCTTGAAATATCTGGCTTGGCTAAATGCTCCAGTATGTTCACCAGGTAGTTTGTTAACTTTTGTTCACCAGGTAGTTTGTTAACTTTGTCTGTCTGCCGAGCTTTGTTGTCATCACAGATTGCCAAAACTACAAAAATGAAACCCAGGTTGTAATAAACCAGAATTGTCCTTTCACATTGCAAAAGCATCAAATTGAAGCAGTAACAAAAGTTGCAAATCTTCTATACTGACTGTCACTCAGCCCACTGGGTCTCATCTTCCTGACATGGAGCAGTGAGAGCAGCTCTGCCATTAGAGAGGGAAGAAGAGAGAGCATGTTGCGTTGACTGGAGTGTGGGCCTGTCAATCATCACTAACAGCTGCATTTGGCATTTCAGTCAGGTACAAAAGGTGTGTTTGGTGCCAAAGTATCTCAAGTCAGACAGGCATTCAGACAGTGTGCCTGAATAACAATAATTCATCAGAGTAAAGTGGGAATAACAGGGAAGAGGATGAGGGGGGTAAACATAGTTCAGGATGGAGCTGCAGCCGTGCTGTTGTGGCTTTAAAACAGAAAGGTAACATACATACGTCTTCAAGGTTCATCCACTACCATCTGTTCTCCGGCTGTAGCAACTCCTGCCTTCTTCTCCCACTCACACACACACTCACAAAAGCATACATACACACACTCTCACCACTCAACATGTCCTTCCAGGTTCATTAGCATATAAATAACTCATACAAACACAAAAACACACACCAAGGCAATGGTGCTATTACACAGATGCCTTTTCCAGTAGTGTTAAGAGGTGAATGTAGAACATTAGTGGGTAGAGGCAGATTCAAACAGCGTGCATTAGTGTGTGTGTGTGTGAGCGTGTGTGAGCGTGTGTGAGTGTTGTTCCAAGCCTGATGCAAAGGCTTTTAGGCTAATTACATGAGAGGAGCGTGTTGCTATCTAGATGAATTTTAATCTTGGGCTTACTTTTCTCTTGCTCCTCCTCAGACACACAAATATTACGTGCAGGCATACAGTCCACTGCCCTGCTCCAATAGACTGCTGCTGCTGTTGCATTTTTAAATTAGGGAGTCATTTTAATGGAATTACTTACTCTTATGAGTGTGTGTGTGTGTGTGTGTGTGTGTGTGTTTGTGTATGTGTGTGTGTGCTGTCCTGTCTTCCACAACTAAACTCCATGATCATCTCAATATAGAACATGATGTTCTGAGCGTGACTTAAACAGCCTCTCCTTGCTTCGTTGCTGATACCTCACATGCTGACCGCGCACTTCATTCAGCGCCTATCACTTCCTTTCCTGCTTTAACTGAGACTTAAGAAGACAGATTTTTGTAGTTCAGGCACTTTGTTTGTTGTTTTCAAATCTGATCTAACAGCGCCCTCTGTCAAGAGAACATTAGAACTGCAACCAAAACTTTTGATTTGACATCTAAAATAATGCCACAATCAGATGTGAATGGGGTTTATAAAGGTGGTAAACTGATACGGGGTCATCATTTCCCATTTGTCTGACAAAAGTGTTCATTTTCCGAAGAAGAAGTAAATGTTTCAGGCTCTGAATTTATATTTGCGTCAAAGTAAAATCTGATGTCAGCCTTTGCAGAAATGTATCTTCCAATTTAGCCATCTGTAATTAAAGCAGCTTTTATAAGATAGTACCTAAAATATATCAATATTCCTTAGTTTGGGGCATTTTAAACTATTTTATACTTGTCATTAGTTTACTGATGATGATGCGTTTGCTGGTCTCATAACCTTCAATTCATCATTTTCTTTTACTGTTGTGGGTTTAATGGCATGATCTGATCATGAAAAGAAAACAGCTGTGATTAATTAAGACAGAAAATAGAGTGGAAACACAGTGGAATATTTAGAATATTCACTGCAATATTACACCAAAAACCCATCTGGATTAATTTTTAATGACTGAATAATTGATATTCACTGACTGTGTTCTCCCTAACTTAGATGACATCTGCTTTCTTGGCTTTCGCAGCAACTGAGCATCTTTTTTAATGTAATTTATTCCCTCACATCTCTCCAAAACAACTGAAAAGAGTAAACCGAGATGATGTTGATGATGTTTTGAAGAGGAAAATGTGTCAGTTCTAATCGATTCTCTCTTGTGGACCTCACAGCCTCCCACCTCAGCGTCTGCGGCTTCATCCAGCTGGATAGTTTCTGCTGGGTCCACTTCCTTTGGCTCGCAGTCACCATCTTGCTAACAGCAAACAGTCGGTGGGCAGAAAGGAGTCTGCTGGAGTACTCAAGGTCTGCGGACCCAACTGGCGTGCGTTTGAGGAAGATTATTCTTGTAGTGAAACTGGCCCTGAAACAGTCTGGATCCTGTGGATGATTAGTTTCTCTGGCAGGGAGTCTGTCAAGCAGAGGGTCTCCTGTTGCCTTGGCTGAGTGAGAGGCTTAATTTTCCCAGAGACACTGACTGGTTTATGCAGACATGGATGCTTTGGCCTGTCTGGCTATTTGACAGAGAAGAGAAGAGAAAGTGTGGACACATTGTGATGATGAAAAGAGACACTAGTTGAGGAAGCAGCTCGGAGAGAAACCCAGACTCTCAGTTTAAGCCTGCATCGTACATGGTGACTATTGTTCAGTCTTACTCAGAGTGGTGCTCTCCTTCACGTTCACACCTGAAAACTGCAACAAAAAAGCACATCCACAGTCTGATGGAGAGCCTCTTAATGACTTTAAGTCTTTGTTGCTGTACTTTACCTGATAGAGGAAATAGTTGGCGGCTGAATGCATTCTATTTTATTGAGACGGTTGCTTTTTTAATCTGTGTTAATATTTGGGCTGATATCTGGGTTGATTGAAGCTGTTCCCAGTGAGGGAAAACACACACATAGCTTGGTGAGTCTGGTTATTGCAGCATGGTTTTCATTATTTAATCCTTGCCAGAGCGATTTATTGACAGTTTGAACGTTGCCAGTTTGCGCAGCGATTAAGAGGATAGTGTAATATTTTCAAATCACTTCCCACTGCTGTCACAGCTCATCTTCAAGGTGTTTGGGCTAAAAGAGTCCCCGGGGCATCCAAACACCAACTCAAAGGTTCTGGGAGTCACCAAGTTGTTCAAAGTATTAATTAGTTGATCGGTGTTAGTTGTTCTTTAATCTGACGTTCAGATTTCCTGTTTCTCTACGACACATGTAAAAAAGCTTTAGATAATGGAAGCACTTGATATCTGAAGAGTGAACAAAGGCTTGTAAGTATTTGTAGTTTGGGTGTAAGATCAGGTCAGACTTCTCCGTACTGTGGTGGCTACGGGGCGGAGGTTAGGACCACTGCCAGTTTCCATCAAGCACTGCTGCTGCTTTCAGGACCACATGCTGCCCTCTGTTAACAGCAGTAGTACTGAGAACTGTGTCTATCATCTATGTAGGTGTTCACTGATAATCCTGCATTAATAATCTTAACAAGAGCCTGAATTACCAAGAGGGGAAGGTGTTCACAGCTTCCACTAAAGCCCCAAGGTTGTTTGTGTGGGGAATATTTTGTGATAATTTGACTTTGACTGCAAATTTGTTTGGTAATGCAATAAAAGCTGAAATGGTAAATGACCTGCTCTTGTATTTTTACCTGATCTTAAGGCTCTGTGGAGGAGCCGTGCGTCAAAATCTAGTTTTGATACCTTTGACATTGCAGTTGATTTTACACTAACATCCTCAAACAAAGTTGTTTTTCATCATATTATCCCAATTTACAGTAAACTTGGGGCATGGTAAGTATTTCAGCTAGGGAATAAGGGCTAGTTTCTGAGCCTCTTGGCAAAATTATTTGATCAAAATCCAACCTGAGTCACCTGATATACTGAAAAATATATTAACAGTGTCGTCTGCTAATTATAAAACTTTAATTACTTAAACTGCTGGTTTCTACAAAGCCAAAACTATAGTGGAAAATAAAACAGTGGGTCTCCAGACAGTTAAACAGCAGTTAGTCAGTAGAAATGAGGATTTATTTATGTGTATCAGCTGATAAACCTCAGGTGTGGTCTTGACCTTTGACCTTTACTGTTAACCTAACATGGATGTTTGAATATTCAAACAAAGCTGTGTTACTGTAATTATTGCCTGTCGTTTGTATGCACACTCTTTGTGCTCATTTTGTTTCTATTACATGTGTTAATTTATAGTTGTTGTGTTTTATTCGCGGTGTGTTAGAATTAGCAGCTGTGTTGTATTTAGTTTAAAATTTTTCATTTGGACCACACTTTTATAGTTGTACTCGTGCCTTATTTGGATATTCGATCAGTTTTTTATTTTTATTAATTTTTTTTAAATACTTGTATTAAGTTTGGATCACAGGAAGCCACCTTCCTGCAATGACAGAAGCTCCAATAACAAAAAATGACAAACAAATTTTAGAAAATATCCACTCACCGAAAAATAGTTAAATAAAATGTAGCCCACATTATATCTGTATATCTCACTTCGCTGTTCACCCCAGTTCTCAGGTGGGTGTCCCTCCCTCCGTGTAGTGTCCGCGGGCGTCCCCTGACGGTGGTCCCCGGTAGAGCCCCGGTGCCCCCCCCGTCAGTGTGACCGTCCCACCACCGCCCGGAGGAGCTGCTCTCCCTCCGCTGGCCAAGTTCACAAACCCGCTGGCTGTGTTTGGAGAGTTTGGATGGGCTGTCCCAGCGTGCGTGTGCGTCCTCGCATTGCTTGTACTATTGTTTTGCTCTGGATGGATGGACCGACTCCTCATCAAGTTTAGATCTTTTTTTATGCCCAGGACGGACTCAAGCATTTCATTATTATTATTATTTGTAAACTTTTGCAACATTTACCGACTTTGTTTCCTCTCTATCCAGATTGATTTCTGTTGATGGCGCGGTCTAACCAAGATGGACACGGGTTGTCTGCCGGTTGGGGACTAGATAACTGCTTCACCCATTAAACATAAATGTAGACTTTACTGAACTCACTGAACACGTTTTATTTATCAAGTGGATGTAAGCGGACTGGGTCATTTCCACCCCAGAGGTCACATCCTAGAATGAACATTTTCCCACTGAAGTTTCGGTGAACTTTTCCCACGACTCGCCATGTCGGGAGTGGTCCGCACCCTGAGCCGCTGCCTGCTCCCGGCCGAGGCCAGCAGGGACCCGGGCAGCAGCAAGGAGAGGAGCCGGGAGAGGGACGCGGCGCAGGAGCGGGAGGCGCGGCGCAGGAGCCGGGAGATAGACGCGATGCTCGCCCGGGAGAGGAGAGCCGTCCGCCGGCTGGTCAAGATCCTGCTGCTCGGGGCCGGTGAGAGCGGAAAGTCCACATTCCTCAAACAGATGCGCATCATTAACGGGCAAGAGTTTGATAAAAAGGCACTTCTGGATTTCCGGGACACCATCTATGAGAATATACTGAAGGTAAGAACAAGTAGTTCAGGGCCTTCAGGGAAACGTTACAGCCTTGAGTCCAAAGTTTAAATTACCAACTCCCTTTTCCCTGAAAGTTTGAAATAAGTTAAACCATCTTAAATATGTAGACTGAAGTTCAAAAAGGATGAAACTGGTATGCAGGAGACATATAGATCAGAGTTGATTAATCAGTTAGTCGATTGGTTGAAGGGTAACCAGTGAGAAAGTTGACAGTGGATTAATCATTTAACATTGTCAACTGTTCAATGGTTCCAGCTTCTCCAAATGTGAAGGTCCTGTGCTTTATTTTTAATGGTGGATAAGTGAAAATAATTAATTTTTAAACTGTTTTTTCAGACATTGAAGCAAACAAGCAAATGTCAATTTAGGCACTGGGAAATCACGATGGGCATTTTCCTCTATTTCTGACATGTTCTGGACCAAACCATTGTTGATTAATTGAGAAAATAACCAGATTCCGAATAATCATTATTTGCAGTCCTGACATCGACATTTTCATCCCACAGTTGAGGCTCACAGACACACACATACTCACTCTAACACACAGAGGTTTGTTGACATAGTACATATTTTTATCCTGAAGTGTGTGTGTGTGTGTGTGTGTGTGTGTGTGTGTGTGTGTGTGTGTGTGTGTGTGTGTGCTGTCCCTTTGTTTGCTGTCATGGCTGGGCCTCCTTCACCAGCTAACAATACCAGACTATTCCTGAGGGATGAGCACATCCGCCCTGAGTGCCACACAGCCCAGACAAGGATGATAAGAGGCTGCACTTCTACACAGCCGAGGCCGTACACAATACCCTCCCTGAATACCAGCATACAGTGGTGGTGCTGTCTCGGCTCACATTGTGAACAAGACCCCCCCCCATACACCCCGTACACACATTTGACCACCACCTAACCTTCTTTAAAAACACACAATGCCTGATGTGTAGAAGGACACAGGAAAGGCAGAAATTGCAAGAAATCACATGACTGGAAAGGCACCATCTGTGCCTGCCATGCCCACATTACATCCAGAGATATACAGCAGAATGTGTACATAAAAATAGAAATAGAAATGAGAATCCATATCCTCTTATTAAACAACATCAGACACACTAGTAGGGTTAGTCGCAGTAACAATTAATCTCTCTATTGAATGTCATATAAATGTCAGAAAATAGTCAAAGATGTCCAAAGTGAAGTCTTCAAATTGCTTGTCTTGTCTCACCAACTATCCAAAGAGCCGCCCAAAAGTCGTGTACATTCAAATACAACAGCAGCAAACAGCGATCAGATGATTATTTCCAGAAATGACTAATTGACAGCTGAGAGTTTGTAGTGACTGTCCTCCTGTACATATGCTCTATATATACGTATATATTTTACGTAATGTGAAATTATGTAAAATATATCATAAATAGAAAACACTTCATTGGCCACTAAAGGCCTTGAGAACGAAGATACAGGAACCAGTGGTTAAACAACACATCAACACTGCATGTGCAAAGTAAACTATAATGGATGTAAACATGACACTATAAACTGACCATGATTCCACTAATAAAGCAGAGATACGTGGGTGTTTTAAAGTTGGACGTTACCTGAACAGTTGTTTATGTGGTTTGGGATGTCGGTGGAGGATCAGCCTCACCTGTGGAGAGGACCTCGCCCCCGTCGCCCTCCTTCATGGGAACCAAATTATATAGAAAGAGAACAAAGCGGGAAGGAAGGCAGATGAAACAGCTGAAGAAAAGCATACAGGTGTGAAGCCCAATGAGGCTTACAGAAATAAATAATGTAGAGGTGGAGTTCAGGTGTTTTCCCACTGTTTGAATCTTAGTAATTATAGCTCCAGCAGTAGGGGATAAATCTCTGGCATAATCCTCATCAAAGTGGATTTATTTATTCCTCATAAATTTAAATGAAACTAAAAAACTTTGTGTCCCAATTTAACTCAAGTGTAATTTTGTTTCTTTCTTTTTGGAAATTAATGATGAACTAATTTACAAGCGGTTACGTCTTTGCCTCTTTCTTAGCCGCTTATCATCCCGTTTCCTTTAATTTTCCCATTAAGTAGCTTTAAGGTTGGAACAATCAAATTATTCCACGCTGTTGGTTTCATAAACGGGTCATTCTTTATTAGCTCAGTGCAGCTCCTCATTTCATCGTATTAAAGCCCCAAAACTCAACACACAGCTGGAGTTAGAAATTAAGTTCTGTGGGTTTCAACACCGTTTGAATTGTACGGGTTGAAGAGCTTAATTATTACTAAATGCTTAGTATTACAGGTTACAGCTGCAACTATTAATCCATTAATCCATTAGTTGACAAAACATTTGTCCGCAACCGGACATTTGAGGACGTCATCTTGGGCTTTGGGAAACGCTGCTCGACATTTATCACCGTGTGCTGACATTTCATAGACCAAACAACAAATCGATTAATCGAGAAAACGACTGACAGTGAAAATAAAGTCGGAGCCCTGTTACAGGACAGGAGGAGAGGCTGGTTACCTGCCTCGATGCTGCAGAATAACAGTTTGTATGTCCTCTATCTCCCCATATTTTGAGTGGAAAGGCCGGCACAGTGCTGGAGGCGGAGGCTGAGGCAGTTCATGGGGAGGATAACATTAATACAGGAAAGCACCTCCTTTCGAATTGTAAAACAGTGATTAATGAAACAGAGCAATCTTCAGTCCCAGTTGCTGCCACCATAGGCGACTGCTTATAATGCCATTCACCACGTCGTGACTGTGAGGCTACCAGTTGAGACATTTTCGTGGTTTTCATGTGGTCACATACTAATGAGACTATTGCCAATAAGAGTTGGTCTTTTCTCAAAGTCTGCTTCGCCTTTAATAATGTTTCGCAACCCCTCTTTTCCATAGTATTGGTCTCCATGTTTTGGCTTTTTGGAGTGTTTGTCGGAAACACCCTCCTTCAACACCTTTCTGACGATGGCTTTAGGGGTGCAGTGTCCGACCATCTGTGTAACTTTCCAAAGCCATCGATCCAGCATTCATGTGTAATTGATAAGCCGATTGGCCACCACTCCCAGTATAAACACTTTTCATGTTGTGGTGTGGCGTGAACCGACAACGCGCCATACAAACCACCTCGTCTCTAGTACGACTGGCCCTTTACAGACAGTCCATCTTTCAAAGGACGCAGTCTACAAAGGCTCAACCTGGTCCTTATCAGCTGTAAGTCCTCATCAAATTGACAGCAATGTTTCAACACCAGGGGTGAACTAGGATTAAGGTAAATTACACTCCACTTTATTACAGGAGTTGTGAAATTTCACTTGAACAGCAGGATAGAAGCCCCCCTTTTATCTGTAAAGAAAAAGGACAGCATGAATTCCATAATAGTTTTTCCACTGGTCTAGAAGTTTATGTTTATCTGCTTAAAATAACCTGAGTATGTGATATTTCCCGCCTATTTAAGTTGAGTAGGTTCACCTGAATGCCCCAATTAAAAAAACGACCATCTCATGTAAGAGTATGAGAAGGATACTCCGTTGTTGCCTCTAAATTTGGGCAAAAGATGGATGCATTTCTTTTCAATAATTTGAAGGGCACTTTTGAACAGGACAGAATTGGTCAGCTTGTTTTGGTTTTAATATTTGTGGTGTAGAAATGAAGATGATTTATTGCAGATAGACAGGCTGATCAGCAGGAAAACAGACAGCCAGACAGACACCCAGGCATACAGGAAGAGAGACAGACAGGACTATCATGTTGAACATCATGCTACAAACACACAGATCATTAAACTGATGAGGTTAAAGTTGGCTGACGGGCAGAAAAAATGGAGATGATTACATGTAAATCGTGAGTGGATGCGGCTCAAAGCTCACTCACAGTGACTCTGTTGGTTTTTTGTTTGTTTTTTTTTACTGCCTGCACGCTGCTGTTCGATCTGCATCTGTGTCAGATTATGGTTACATGTGTGTCTTTGTGTTAAACACTTGTTTGTTTTTGTCAGCCTTACTCATTTTACTGTAAAAACAAAATCAGAAAATCGGACAGGCTTAAAGACACACCACAGCACTGAGTCAGACTGCACACACACACACACTCATAGCAGCGGCATGAGTGAGAAATTCTATTAACAGTCACGTCTTCCTTTTATTTTCTTGTAATTGCCTTTTTCACAACCACGCCTCCTGTTCCACATCGGAGGGGATCTCTCTTTGAATTTCTATGTCTGACATTTCTTCCAGATTTTTTCCTCACTGAGGGTTTTTTAGAGGATTTTCCCCGTCTTTGTAGAGACAAGGTTGAGCTGGGTTGGCAGCTGTTGTGGGCCTGTAAAGCTCATTGAGTGCGATATTAAGCTGTACAAATAAACCTGACCAGACTTGGACTAGACTATTGCACAAGGGCTAGGTGGTCATGACTCACTAACACACACACACACACATATACACACCACTCACATATACTCACATCCCTTAACCCACCGTGACCTTTGAAACACTTTGTAGTTCACTGATATTGTTTGCTTCTTAGCTCCTCTGTTGTTTCAATCAATACATGAAGCAAACAGGCTCTGATAATACAGCAGATGTTGAACTTTAAGATGTCAGTGTATTATCAAGCCATGAAAACAGGAGGAAAGGAAAATATGTTACAGGTCAACAAGCAACAGCAGCAAAATAGACTAAATAAATAAAAAGAATAAAAATGATAGAGGTAGTAAGTCATAAATAAAACACTGTCTTGGAAAATAGACTTAAACTGAATTTTCTGCCAAATACATCATGAGATGCTGAATTGGAGCAATTAGAAGGAATGGATTAAAAAGGTTTAATTAAACTAGAGAAAAGGAGACACAGATATAAAACACTGAGTGTGTGTTGGTTAGTTTGATCACTCTGGAGGAGACCTCCCACACAGATCAGTCCACATGGTTCCTTTCAGAAAACCATCAGCAGCCACACATTCATATGTTTGAGTGTGTGTGTTACTCCATGTTTACCAGTAACGCTAGACTCGGTCTTGACGTTTTTCCCAGGAAGCAGCACATGCAGTATGAATCTTTTTCCTCTGTGTGGTCAGGAAATATTTGTACAGTATTGCTGATGTTAGAAAAAGCAGCTGTTTCACCACTTCACCACATTCAGGCTCATATACGCTCTGATTGTGTGTTTACGCAGGGCATGCGCGTCCTGGTGGACGCCCGGGACAAGCTGGGCATCAGCTGGCAGAGCTGTGAGAACGAGAAGCAGGGCATGCTGGTGATGTCGTGGGAGGGACGCGTGGGCGGCTCGGGTGTCGAGCCAAGTGAGTTTCAGCTGTACGTGATGGCACTGAGCGCGCTCTGGGCAGACAACGGCATACAAGGGGCCTACGCACGACGCTCCGAGTTCCAACTGGTGAGTAGATCAGTGCCATAACATACAGTTTATCCCTTTTACTTCCTCTTCAGGAGCTTCAATTTCATCTTCATCAGTATTAATATTCTGTATCACTTTGCTCCAAGTCTTTATTGGGGATGTATACAAACTTTGGATGTCTTGTGCATCAGTTTTACTAATTTCCCCTAAATTCAGACGTATTTGGTATCTTTCAGGAAATTTCAGGATCTGCAGTAGATTTTACAATTAAGTTTTGTGGGTTTGAACCATGTTTGGCAGCACATGAAGAATTTGAGATGATGGCTGCTTGTTAAGGATGGAGGAATGGATGATGTAGATGGATGGATGACTGTTCCTGATGACAGTTTAATGATATACCTCCTCTTTAATGGTCCCATATTCTGCTCATTTTAAAGTTCCTACTTGTATTTGGAGGTCCTACTAGTAAAGGGTTACTTGGTTTAATGTTCACATTAAATCACAAAACACATTATTGTTCTCATAGCAGACATCGCGGCTACCGCTGTTTTCAGCCTCTGTGTGAACGCTCTGTTTTAAAAGAACGAGACAATCTGCTGCTTTGGTTTTGCCTTTGACATCTTGGTGATACTGTCAGCAGGCGTTAGGGAGGAAAGAACAATGGTGGCCAGCAAGGTAGAGTTAGGACGTTTTTAGTGGGCGGAGACAGTGGGCTTGCTGAAGGAGGTCACATGCTTAACAGATCCCCTTATGATGTCATAAGGGGAGCCAAATCTAAACAGTTTGTTTTCACACTGAAAGATGGAGCAGGAGAAAAAGAGAGAGGACAGCCTTTACTCAGAGTTTGGCGGTCTGTAGGCACAACTGGGTCACATACTTATGTTGAAAAGACATTAAAAAGTGCATTTTGCATAATATTTTAAGAATTAGTGTAGATTTCAGTCTTCATGTTCTGGAATGATAAATTATTACATTTGTATTGGCCTGTTTTAACAGTATCAAACCATCCTTAAAAATGTCTTAAACCCCTCATGCAGCAGCCCACTCACTCTATGTAGCATATCACAAACTCTCTATAAGTCTGTCAGTCTGAAAATGAAGCTCTTATGCTAAATCCTCTCATGACACGTCACATTAGCCTTCAGCTTATTCACTGACTAAGAGTCATCATCAGTCATCAGATTACTCAGCGGCTGACCTGATGCTTCACATTTGATGTGTCTCAGTAGTCAAAGACTATCCGATGAGTGACCTGTGACCAATCAGGACTTTCCTAATCTGTCAGTGTGAAAATGTAATTTTCCTTTTCTGTGTCGACTCTGTTTCTGGTTAAAAGATGTAAGGCCTCCTTTTTTCTCTATAGCACACGCCAAAGAATATCCTGCAACTGAATTCACAATTGCTCTCCATCATTTCTGTCTCATTCCAGTGTGAGCTGTTAAACTGAGGAATACTGCCAAAAAACCTTTTATAAAAAATAGGAAAAAAACCTTGCACTGTGTGTTTACCCAATTTGTACCTCCTGCAGCCATGGCACTGCACTACAAAGGCTGAGCACAGTAACTACTGCTTTCATTTAATGTCTTTTTTGGCTGATTATTTCACCCAAAAAAAGCTGCGGCTATCTCACGAGCTATCTTTCACTTAATGTAGCCCTGTTATTTTAGCTGTCTAGTTAGCTGTCTTTCTATGGCAGCGATGTAGTAAAAGTGGTGATGAGTCCTGCAGCATACCACAGCCAAAGATACAGATACTGTGCTTCAGCTAGGATTTTAGGTCCATTACTGCAAATTATTAAATCTGTTTTCTTGGACATCACACATTTCTATGGTATAATATTTGTTTATATATTAAAAACAGAAAGGTTTAGTGCGTATTGTCTTTGTGGGACAGCATAATTTTGTATGCCGTCAGTTTACAGGATATTTCCACATCACTTGAGTGATTTCAGTTGTCTAGAGTAAATGTCTGCATATTAACTGGTTTTCTACAGCCAGGAGTCACAAAGCTAATAATCATTGACAAGGCTCACAACTGCAGAGGAAGTAACTGGATGTTTTTAACTGCCAACTCAAGAAAGAAGTCACAGTGAAGGAGCATTGCACCGAGTATTTATTGTTTTTCTGTGTAACTTACTTCTCACATTTTTTTGTTTGGAGACTGTCCAAAAATGTAATCATTTTTTTCTTGAGTGGAAATGGAGCCAATGAAGTGGAGCCCTGTAGAGTTTCATCTAACACGCAACACTGCAAACCTTCTACTGTGTAACTAATCACACTGAATAGATGGAAAATAAAGCAGTGTTTTATTTTCATAATAGTGACAATAGCACAAAATGAAATGGCAGCTTTGCTTTTATAAATATCAGACTGAGATGCAGTACATTTCTTGACCTTTGATGACTTGAAAGCCTCGATATCATCATCATTTTTGTCTGCACCATCTTAACCAAACTGTTTTGTTATCAGTCAGTCATTTGGATGGAGCTAGTGAATAGTAAGGGGGTGAATCCAGGGCTGTCTCAATGGACCACTTCTTGAGCGTGCCCTGAGTTACAATTCATTAATTGCCCTTGAGTTTAATTTTATTTGATACAATTTAGGGCAATTTCACATCAGATAGGACACATTTATGCCAAGTCAGTTGAGAGCTTGTCCCTGCTGTAGTGTCACTTTGTAATTTAGGCCAATAAAAGAGGCGTATATGATGTTTTAAATCTTTGTGTAGCCTTAAAGCTGCTCTAATCAAGGCATCAAATCGTTGCATGTGAAAGGGTTTGCTTGTCGTCATTAACCAACTTGGCTGTTCTTTTAAACCTTTAAATCGATATTTTGGTGTCACAGCCCATGACGTTATTGTATTGGTTTACTCTCATCAGTGTCTGTTCCAGCTGAAGAATACAGTGGAGCGTTTAGCAGCTAAAGAGCTCTATATTTTCTTTATTCTCCATACTCTCAGGAGCTCAAAGAGACAGATTATTGGACTCAAATGATGTTTTTAACTGTTTGCCAACTCATATCAACTTCAAAAGATGATATATGTCAGTGATGAGTTGTTGAAATGCCCCCAGGTGCCAAAACAATCAAGTAATGCAGGTTTGAATTATACTGAAATGCTTAAATAGTCCATATAAAAAAAATACAGGTCTAGAAAGAATAACATCAGATGACTGGTAGCTCCTTCTCTCCATCTCAGGTCAGACCATTCTTCTTTTACAGACGTCTGAGTTCATATCTTCTTATACTGCCTGAGGAGTGCCTAGTTTAAAGCAGCCACTCAATGTAGTTTAAAGAACAATTTATGAACAACAGAATGGCTGCAGAACCATTTGGTTTAACAAGTAACTCTATAAGTGTCTACGCATATGCCGTGAAGGGCCAGACAGACTGTTAATTACACTTAATGGTTCAGCAGAACGTCGTAAATGATCACTAACCATATTGTCTGCATTGTGAATGTCTCACAACAGCCATCACCAGCCGGGCTTGTTGTCAGTGCCGTTAGTATTGGCTGTAGCAGCTAGTGTAGAAGCTGGTTTATTTCTACTTCATTATAAGTGACACAGCAGATATACTTTGCGTTCAGAGCTGTAAGTTTGACCTTTTACCCCGTTACACGTTTATCAGTGACAAAACAATCTAAGAGTCAGACAGAAGCCACTTCCGTCTCTCTTTCACTTAACATACTGTTAGTGTGTGTGGGATGTCATTGCACAGCTTTGGGTCAGACTGCCTTGTCTTATCTGGAGTGATAAAGCTCGTACAGCACAGCTGCACAGGCTTGCGGACATCACTCTGACTTAAAGGATAAAGCCGGTGATATTCTTTGTTTTTCTTTTTGTCAACAAATTCCACGAGAAGACCAAAAGGAGCACATATTGTCCGTGTAAAGTCTGATACAGTTGATTCCTCAGTGCCATAGACCTCCGTTGTTGTCTAAAAACTATTAAAAACACATCAGTGAGCCGCACTGGGTGACATGGCCACAGTAGTTTATTTTGAGTCAGTCTCACATACACATCTTACTGCTCCTGTTAATACTCACTAGTGCATGGAAATGTGTATTAAAGGAAAATGTTTATTTCCTTATCAGTGTGTCATTATCATGGCATTACTGAGTAGGGGGTTATGTATATGTATGTATACGTATACATACATATATATATCTTACAAGACAACAATGTAAACAGACTGTTAATTTCTCTCACATGCACACTCGCCAAATCAAGAGCGACTTGCAGTCTCAAACATGTATACACAGCAGTTACCTGGCAAGTCAGTGGGAGAATCACTTTATCAATTCTTTTTCACTCCATTTTATACACAGGCTTGAAATACAGGCATCACACACAGGACCTATAGACATGCAGTGTGGAGAGAGGGATGAGTGATGGGCTGCCAAGTAGTGGAGTTCAGTGGCTTGCTCAAACTGTGCCCAGGAGGTGAACTTGCACCTCTCCAACTACCAGTCCACAGTCCGTACCGGGCTCCATTCTGGACTCGAATCGGCTACCCTCTAGTTCCCAAGTTCCTCCAAAGTTACTGCAAAAGAACATACTAACTTAGAGGCCACTGTCTTTTACTTTTGTTTGGATTTATGTAAAATTTAACTTAGTGTGGAAAACAGTAAGAGGCTTGTGTAGTGATGGGGCGGCTGTGGCTCAGCGGAAGAGTTGGTCGTCCATCTATGGTAAGGTCAGTGATTCGATCCCTGGCTCCTCTAAGTCAGCGTGTCAAAGTGTCCTTGAGCAAGACACTGAACCCCAGCTTGCTCCAGAAGCATAGCTTAAGTGTGTGAATGTGTGTGTGAAAATGAATGATGTGTGAATGGGTGAAAGTGGATGTAATGTAAAAGCACTTTGAGTAGTCGAAATGACTAGAATACAAATACAGACCATTTACCATTTTGTGTTGCTGAGTCTCTACAACTCAGGCGGCGAGTGCAAAGTTAGCATGGCCCATAGTCAGAATTACCATAATTATGGCAATAAGATGTTGGTTAAAAATGCTGCCGCAGAAAATAGTCCCAAAAATGCACTATTTGCTCCTGTTTTACCCTTATTTTCTGAAAACGACAGCACTCAGCTGTTTAAGAAAATCACTTGAAAGTATATAATTGTAAATGAAAGTATAACTGTAACCCTTACTAAAGATTTACAGCTTTAGTACAGACAAATAGGCCTGGGTGCTGTGTGTCACAGACCAGAAAGTGAAACTGCAAAGTACTGAGATATGGTCGAACATGCAGTTGGTTCTGATCTTGTCATGAGATTTGTTGATACTGAGAAACGTATAGAAGAACACCAGCCTTCTCCTTTCAAAGAAAGAAAAGCCAAAATGTCTACCGTGGAATGATTATGCTGAGTTAGATGCTCTCCACCTCCCCCTTCTCTCCACTCTCTGAGAGGTTTTCCGGGGATACCACAGTCAGCTTTTCCCAGGCACGGCTGGAGCTGAGCCACAGGCTGACAGAGAGAGAGGGAGGGAGAAAGAGAGAGGGAGAGGGAGAGTCAGATGGGTGGAAGAAAGAAAAGGAGTGGAAAGTAGAGAAGACGGGATGGGGAGGCAGAGAGAGCGAGAAAACGCAGTGAGGGCGAAGTGAAGATAGAGAGAGAAAAACAAACTGAAAGCGAACACATGCATGGATTTTGTTTACTTGCAGGCTTGTCTGTGTTCCCACCACACCCAGATAACACACAGTTTGATATGGGATATAAACACCAAAATCTCTTCTGCTTGACAAAAACAAGGCCGTATGTCATGCTGTGACGGTAAACTGTTACTGTCGTCAACAGCAGCACAGACATCCTGAGTAAAGGAGGTATGAGTTGAGACCGTACTGTACAGGGAACTTTGAAGCCCCACATAAAGGCTATAAATGCTGAAACATATGCACAGACACACACACACATTCCCCCCATATGGTTGACTGTATGAGATTTCAACCTGGAAGTCTGCCGCTGCTGTTGTAAGCAGCATTGGCTATACTGTATGTACAGTATGTAAAGCTGTAAAAAATGTCTGGAAGCATCTACAGATTGGAAAAATCTTTTTTTGTGGTTTCGGTGTAGTGTTTCCCTTCCTACAGTTCTTCCTCGTGTATGTGAGTGTGTGCGCATGTGTTTGATGGGTCAAACATTCCCCCATAACAACCAAAAAAGTAATCACATTTCTTTTGGTTTAAAAATGAAAGGAGTCAAGTCTTATTTTCATGGTGTTTGCCATCATTTCTATCAGTTGCTCTCACCAAAGTAATTGCTGAGATCTGGAAACACAGCAAGAGTAGTAGAAGAGACTTTTCTTTTCTTGAAGTGAAACAGTGAGTGAGTGCACCCAAAATGTTGGTAATGATGCCTCACTGCCCAGAAAGTACAGCAGGTCAAGGCTGAACCGGGAAGTCTGTCTATAAACTGACGGATGTTTACATCAGCCAGTTTGGGTCCTAACTTTACTGCTCGCCCTCGTTTTCTCTTCCAAATAAGTTTGGCTAACTTGGCGGTTTGTTTAAAACGTGTCTGACTGCTTGACTGCTGGACTTTCAGCAACTTTCAGCAATTAACCTGGCGTACAAAAATCCAAAAATTAACTACAATTATAGAAATATTAGTTACTCTTAAAGCATATATACAACAAACAAATACATGTATGAACAGTGTATCGCAATAAGTAGATATATTGATTACTGGTGTATTAAATGTAGTTTTTATTGAAAAAAGCAAGAAATCTGAAGATGTCACTTTGACAGACTAAAAGATTATTCAGTTAATTGAAGTATAATCCGCTGATTAATCTATAATGAAAATAGGAGTAGTATTAGTCAGATCCCTAAGTGTTTACTCATTATATTCACCAGGTGAGTTACTATACCAGCGTAGTTTGTGGTTAAAGGACTGCAGCAGTCAAACAACAGTGGCATCCAGTCACACACACACACACACACACACGTGGCACACATATACCTGAGGCCACACACACACACACACACACACACACCACACACACACACACTGCATAATGTGAGCTTATTCAGGTCTTTGCTGTAATAAAGCCCCTAATCTGCCCATACACGCCATGAATGGAGACATTCCTCCAGCCTTACTCAACCACACACACTCCCATACAAATCCAGACACACACACACTCGGAAAGCTATAATTTACAATTTTACTACTTGTAGATCTGCATTATACCAGACTACAACTCATCTTTGGCCTAATAATATTAATTGATTTTGATATTTAGTTTTATTCCACCACCACACGATGAGGTTGTTAAATTTCTGCTGACGTATGTGTGCATGTGTGTGTGTGTGTGTGTGTGTGTGTGTGTGTGCCTGTGTCTCTGTCTGTGTTTGCGTATCCCTTCATCTCTGGGAATTCCCCTCTCCCTGCTTTTCCCTGCGACCAGCCCCTCCTCCTGTTCACGTCCAGCTGAACCAATCGGAGTCCCCGGCTTTGTGTTTCCTATTGCTGTGACACTGTAGGTCAGCGGCTGGGTCACGGGGTTACATCTCACCCGCACAGGGGGCACGTTTCCTGGTTCTTACGCGACATGTCATGGCCGACAGAGATGATTTCACATCTTTCACAACAGCCACATGGGGAGTTTTCACTGATTCTGTTCAACCAGCGTGACAGAAACTGAAAATGTGCAAAGTTTGGGAAACGCTGTCGTCAACACGGGTTTATAGAGGAATAATGATATATTGTGGTTAGGCCCAAGTGTGTGTGTGTGTGTGTGTGTGTGTGTGTGTCCGTGTGTATGTGTGTATGTGTGTGATGGTAGTGCTAAAATGACTGTATCTGGATTCTGTCTGACTCGCTAATCCCTCCCTCCCTCCCCCATGTCTCACCCTGCTGTTTTCACACACACAGCTGTTTCCTGTTGAATGTGTGTGTGTGTGTGTGTGTGTGTTTTAAAGAGAGAGAGGGAGGAAGAGAGAGATTCACTTTTAAACTGTTGTTGAGAATCATAAGTATAAAGTCGAACTGTACAACTATTGTTTCATCCCAAAAATATTGAATTACAGACCAACGTTTGAAGCAAGTTTCACCCCATTTACCACAAATTAAATGATACACAGCTTAACATCACACCAAACCATTTTGTAAATCATTCTGCTGTGATGTAGAAAACTGAATCTACATTTGCTGCTTTCCCAGACACCCACCGGTTTCCATTCATTTCCGAACAGCATAAAAATAATTTAGCAGCTTCCGAAATCTGTCACCCGACGGTGAAGATCATCCTGCAGATAAAACACAAAACCACTCAACAGTAGCTTAGCACTGACAAAAAGGAACGCAGACTTTATGTTCACTGTGATGGATTAGACAACTCAATTTGGAGAGTCAGCTGATTGATTTTCAATTTGTACGGAAATGAGAAGAACTCAATGGCTGCCTTAAACAGCAGGAAAAAGACATGCAAAACGATCGGTGTGTGTTCCAAATCAGCAAAAATCTCAAGTATATAGACTTGTAGTTAAAAACACTCCAAATGATCATTGCAGGGACACTCATCAGAGTTGTTGGGCTGATTGTAGCTCTGATTTCTTTCTTCCAAACACAAATAAAAATAAACTCAGAGTCCGTCCCAGTCTGGTTCAGTGGATGTTGTCAGTCAGGAGGTAAAATCAGATGCTTATCGTGTTTGATGTTTGTAATTGTTTAATAAAGTCATTTTCTCATGAAGACTGTCAGGACATGTTTGATTCTTATGAGTGGAATCAGGACTTCATGTACTGGAAGAAATATGTCAATTATTATATAATTCAGCCGACACTGAAGTTCTCTCACTTCTAGCTTTGTTTGCACAGTCTCACAGTCTCTGTGGTCCACGTCTCCACATACATGTGATGTTTTCCTCGTTTCTTTTCTGCCCTTTTCTGCACAAACACAACACAAATGATCTGAAATCCATTTTAATGGAAGTCCATTTCTGTCAAAGTTAAATTACAAAAACTGAAATCCTTCCCTACCCGTCATCCAATGTGTTGAACGCTTCTCATTCAATATGTGCTGGTTTCTTACTTTGAAGATTAAAAAGGTCTGTGTGTTGGTGGAAATATTTGTTATGTGTGAGATGTCTAGTTAAGTAGTTTCTTGGCTACTTGACAGGGGTAGCAGAACATGCAGGAAACAAAACACTGATATATTTTCACCTTATATAGTTATTATGGCAAATGTGTTAGTCAACTGTTGCCTGTGTACACATCCAGCAGACACAGAGCCAAATTAGCATTCATTTGGAGTCGTGTTTCTGCCAATTTGATGAATTTATGTCAAATTTTTACTCTCCTTTTACCAACTCCTGAGGGAAATGTTTGGTTCTTTAGCTCCTAAATGCTCCACTGTGTTCACCAGCTAGTCGCTCTCTTTGTCTGCCTGCTATTTAGCTCTGGACAGGCAGGATACATCAGAGCTGTTTCATTAAAACCAACTGCTGCTAGAAACAAGCCTAATGATGTTTGTGGGAAAAGCAAAATAATGCACTGAAAGACACCAAAATACTTGGGACAAACATACTGAGGACAAAGTTGGGTGATAATTCTCGCTGGGTTTGTAATTTGTGAGCAAATTACTCTTGTTGTCCTTGTTTTAACTGTATGTCTATTCTATGGAAGTACATTGAGAGCAACGGAAAAAAACTCCTCGTATGTGTACATATGCTTGGCCAAGAAAACCGATTGTGCTTCTGATTTGATATGTTGTTAATATAAAAATACTGATGAGTGCAGCTTTAATGTCTCTTTATAGAACTTTATAGAGTTGTGTTAGTCGCAGTGCGGCAATCTGAACAAGTGCACCAGGTATGATTGTGAGGTGATACACTGATAAACAATGTTCCGAGTATGAGTTACATAAGTTCAGAATACAGTACTGTGCGTCAAACCTGCCTATAAAAGTAGCTTTACAAGTATGTTACAAAGAGTATGTTACAAAAAATATAACTGGGCTGATATGATTATGGTGGGTCACATGGTTTCTGTCCTTTGTTCCTGATTTGGTAGAAGACATCGATTGATGTATTATTAAGTCAATAACAGTATGACAGCTTCCATGAAATGTGAATTAAATAAGGAAGAAATACAAGAAATGAAATTGTTTAGAAGAAGTGTTGTAACCGGATTATTTGGGTCTTTTAAGGTTGGTTAATGTTTAATAAGATGACTCGATTGCATTTTGCATCTGCAATTGATTTTTTTTTCTTCCTGCCTACAGAGTGAGTCAGTCAAATACTTCCTGGATAACTTGGATCGTATTGGTCAACTGGTGAGTCACAGTGACTTGTTAAATCTGAAGTGCTCTTTGTATTTCTTCACCTCTTTCAACTTGTAAAACAAAGTTTATTCCCCCCCTCCGTTTTTTTTTTATTTTTAGAACTATATCCCAAGCAAGCAGGACATTTTGTTTGCGAGGAAAGCGACTAAAGGCATCGTCGAGCACGACTTTATCATCAAGAAGATTCCTTTCAAGATGGTGGATGTCGGAGGTCAGAGGTCCCAGAGGCAGAAGTGGTTTCAGTGTTTCGACGGCATCACGTCGATACTCTTCATGGTTTCATCGTCGGAGTACGATCAGGTACCATTCAAGCACACACGTTGGTGTAAAGACAGTGTGATGATTATTCTCTTGACTTTCAGAATTACGAAATAGATGAGAAACATCAGAGAGACACAACGTTTGAGATTTACACAAAGCTCTCTTTGTGGTTGGCTTGGAAACTTGATTGTTCCCTCAGTCGTGGCTTCGGTTCAAATCAGCAGTCATATGATGACGAATGAATCCTTAATTGGTGCACAGATAAAACCTGTCTGTGTGTGTGTGTGTGTGTGTGTGTGTACGTGTGATTGCAGGTCTTAATGGAGGATCGGAGGACAAACCGTTTGGTGGAGAGTATGAATATCTTTGAGACGATCGTCAACAACAAGCTCTTCCTCAACGTGTCCATCATCCTCTTCCTCAACAAAACAGACCTGCTGGTGGAAAAGATTCGCACAGTGGACATCCGCAAGAACTTTCCCGAGTTCAGAGGAGACCCACGCAGGCTAGAGGATGTACAGGTACATGCACACACGCGCACACACCAAAAACACAGAGCTTGCACATGCTTACATTTAAAAAGCAAATTAGAAACCTGGTCACCGGCCAAGAGATCGACTTTCCTCTGAAGAAAACTAGCTGGGGAAACCTTGTTTTGTCTAATCCCTACCTGAATTACAGCAAGGGTTTCTCATAGACATTTAAGAAAAATCTGATTACTATAGAAAGCTGACTGTCACCTGGTTACTTAAGCGTCCCTGCTTTGCTCTTTCCAGGCGTTCCTGGTGCAGTCGTTCAGCCGCAAGAGGAGGAACCGAGGGAAGCCGCTCTTCCACCACTTTACCACTGCTGTAGACACAGAAAATATCCGTTTTGTCTTTCACGCCGTCAAGGACACCATCCTGCAGGAAAACCTCAAAGATATCATGCTGCAGTGACCTTCACGCTGCAGACGACTGTAAACTGTGAAATCAGCCATGAATCCAGGCCTTGAGGACCACAGAGCAGGCCCGCTTTGTTCTGACACTACAGCCCACGAGTGCATATTAACATTGACCCATGGAGCAGCTAGTTGACCCACATAGTGGATTTAACTGTGGAGCCATGAAGAGACTCTGGTTGGCCTATGTCGGCCCCTGTGGAAATTGTGAGGATCATAGAGGACACAATCCTGCATTTAACCTGTATAAATGTGCGTATGCTGGAAAGACAGTCGCCCTCTCCTTCTTGTAGCATGGTCTCACCTTCATACACGTGTTAGAAAATATTTTACATACAAAAAAGTTTGAGAAAAGCACCAATTACATGACATGAGCACTGAAAGTGTTTTTTTCTCAGATGTATATATGACTAATGACAACCCTGTCACTAAACCAAGTCAGACTGCTGACGGTTGAACAGTAGCTGGATCACACTGTGTGAGCAAGAAGTAGGAGGAGAGATGAGGGAAAAGAAAGAAAGAATAAGGAAGAAAGAAAGTGTAGAGCGAGCTGAAGAATGCCTTGTCCTAATGTACACGTGACAGAGGGAGAGGGGTGAGGGTTTGGGCTCATACTGGTCATATGCTGTGTTATGTGATAAGGTTGCACAAGTGTTCCTGTCAATGAACTTTAACAGAGGAATGAGACGAGTCTCTCTTATGCTCCATGTTCTCCCCTGTGCTGTCTTTCTCTCTATCTTTAACACTCCTCTCCTGGTTGTGTTTATTCTCCTGCTCCCGCCATTAAAGATGAACAGCTGCAGATATCAAGTCTTATCCCTCTTATCCTATCCCTCTCCTCTCCTCTCCTCTGTGACACAATAGGCAGATTGTTCGTCCCCTCCCTCTCCTGCAGAAACAGTAGACGGTCAAATTAGAGACTTCTCTAAGAAATACGCAGACACAGAAACACACAGCTCCTGTTCTTGCATGAATTATGGTTCATTTGTGTCCCAATGTCTTCTATTTCTCACCAACATCCCAGTAGATGTACCACAATAGCCTGGACTTAACTTGAGGCATATTCTAAGTATCACCTTGACAAGAATGCTACGGTTACACTCCTTGTTCCCATTATTTTGTCCTGTAAACATGAAGGGAACAGCAGAGAATGACAGGGCTGAACTGTAAATGACCTTATTCCCACGTTGCCAGCGGCCATTTTGGACTTCTGTTGTAGTCGGGGTGGGGAGTCAACCTAGAAGATTGGAACAAAACACCAAAACTGTAGCAAGTGACCAAACAAGCCTGAACAAAAACAGGGAAATTAATGATCCACAATGAGTTTCTTTCCTCCACAGAGCCTGGTGTTTTTTATACTTCTATACCAAGTCACATAGAAGAAAGTCATCATCCGTTTGTTTGTAGTCAGTTAAACCACTGGTTAGGTTTAGCGCTGCAATAGATATTTGATTAGTCAATTAGTCAACCAACAGAAATCAGCAACAATATGACCGGTCAATACATTCTGATTTGAATGTGATTGAATTCCGGCAAAGCAACCAATTTAAAGACTTCATCTGTGGCTCTAGGAAATTGTCTTCACTATTTTGTAAAATTTTCAGCTGCACTTGTCAATATTTTTATGTTACAATGGAAAAGATTACTGTTTACTGTGGAGGGAGTCGTTTAAGTGATGAAGCAACAGGGAATTATCACTCAACCCTGCAGTTTCCAGCAGCTCTACTGAGCGTTTTAGTGTCTTTCAGCTCATTGTTTTGGTTTTACAGCCCACAACACGGCTCACTCAAACAGCAGGCGGCTTCACACCACCTGCTCAGTATCAGACAGCAGACAGCCAATGTTAGTAGCTAACAAACATACTGGAGCGTCCAGCAGCTAATGAGCCAGATTCTTACCTCAGGAGTTGGTTAAGACCAAACCAGAGCTAAAAGTGGAGTGAATGTTAGTATCACATTAAATAAAGTGACCAGAGGCACGACTCCAAATCAATGTTGCTCTGTATCAACTTTATATGGTGATAATACACTCAGTGGCAACTTTATTAGTTGTGTCTCAAGGCAAGTATCTAATAAGGCAATCATGTGGCAGGAACTCAGTACATAAAAAGTTCAGTTGTAGTTCAGACCTAACATCAGAATGGGGAAGTTTCACACAGGATCGTTTGAGTACCTTAAAAACTGCTGATCACGTCCATCGGCCTGTAATGTTTACAGAGAACTGTGTGAAACTACCAAGTTTTAGAAAGCTGTACCTAATAAAATGGCCACTAAGTGTATGTTGTGCTCACAGCTTTTTGAAACGCCCCCTAGCAGGTTTAATGTTGATTCATTCATTCGTTCATTTAATCAAAACAAGTGTCCACAGATTAACCACTAATTACAAAATCACTTGTTGCAGCCATATTTTACCAGTGAGAGTCAGCTGGTAATGTAGCATAAGTAAAAAGTACTGTTGCCATGGTTACTTGCATTTAAATACCTTTCTGCTCTGATTTATGAGCAGAACTATGTCTGAGGTGTGATTTTAATGGCTACCTGCTCCCCAACCAGAAACATTTGTTTTCAGAACTTGTTAAAAATTTGAACCCATATCCTTCTTTTGATTCCTCCAATCAGTTTTTCTAATGTGTTTTGAAGTGGAGAATCCATGAAATGAAAATGCTGACTTGATTCCTAACATTGGCATCATGTGCATTGTGGTACGCAGCAGAAAGACACAGCTGGGCTGCTCCTCCCACCCTGAGTATTAATTCCTAATGGCCTTGAGGGGAATGAGGCTCATCACGAGCACTTCCATGCACCGTATTATAAGACTGTATTAAACTGTGTAATTTGTTTGTGTTTGCATAGTGATTTATGGCCCTTTTGTGCATGTCCATACATCTTGTACATAGGATACTGTAAGTATTTGACTGACACTGTGTGTAATGTGGTAATCTTACAATACAAACACCACTCTGTCTAACAGTATCACTGTAAATGTTAACATTGCTGCAACATTTGCCGTAAACTAACCTACCTTTTCCACTCACAAGTTTTTTTGTAAGTTTCGTCATTGCACTGGATGTGTCCTGGAGAGAAAACAACCAGAAAGGAAATGGTCTGGGGGGGAAAAAGGCAATGAAACAAATAAACAGGCGACAGACTTTTAAAGGCAAGCAGGATGGAGGCAGAGGATGAAAAGAGGAAGGTCTTCTGCTGTTGTTTTTTGTTTCCCAGTGCCTTGGCTCTGTGCTCTGTGGTGAAATACACTGCCGTTTGCTGACATGCTGTTTCTTTATTTTCTCAGTGTGGGCGCCTGCGTGTGTTTGAGTGTGTATACGGAAAAGCAAGAGGTCAAGACCCTCTGAGCTGGAGAGTGAAAAGTGCTAGAAAGATTAGCAGACAGAGGCAGAGAGACAGAGACATGTGGAAAAAAATATTCAAATATGTTTTTCTTGTATCCTGGGGCAGTTTTATGAACATGAGAGGCCATCTTGCAAAGTCAAAACGCAGAGAATTGAGCTCCTGATAATTAATGTCATACTGATGTACAGCCTGGAGGCATTCATTCCACATAATGTAATATAAACCTCATCAGCCAGAGATATCAGACCGTCGGCCCTAAGAGTAACGCTGAAGTCAGGCGATATCTCCGTTACCCAGCAGAGTCTGACCTTTGCTTTGGCTTTTAATCAGAGGAGCTCTGATACATAACAGACTGCAAGTCTCGAGAGAGAGGGAGGGAGCACAGAAACAACTAGACCAGAGTATTAGAGTTGTTTTAGAAATCACTAGTTAACATAGATTTATTTGCACAGGAAGTGAGTAGAATGTAATTTAAGGTCTTAACATACACCGCACAAACACATGTGACAGCCTACGGGACCTCTGGAACCACAAAAGACAGAAGTGACCCTGTGAATGCTTAGGCACAGACGGGGGGAGGGACAGACAAAGGGAGGAAGAGGGAATACAAGAAAAAGTAAGAGGATAGAGGGAGGGAGGGGGAGAGAGAGTAGAGGGGGAGGAGGAGGAGGTCATGTTTCCTCTGTTGAGCCCACTTCCTGTCCTGATCCCAAAATGGAGAGACTGTAAGAACGACATCCCTTTGCAGAGCCTGTTTCAGTCTCCCCCTCCCTCCCTCTCTCCCTCCCTCCCTCCCTCCCTCCCACACACACACACACACACACACACACACATTAGAGAAACCCAAACCAGTCTCCCGCGGTATCCTACAAAGGAGATGAGAGGGAAAAGCAGGGAGCAGAAAAATATATCCCCAGTGGTCTCTGAAACATAAGGAAGCCTTCGTTTATAGAGGCAGAGAGGCGCAGGACATTTTGTCCTCAAGTTGCACTGCACCATGTGTTTGTTATATGTGGCCTATATATGTGTGTGTGTGTGTGTGTGTGTGCTAACTAAATGCTGTGGTCAGCATCAAAACATCAGAATAGTTTAAGTCATTAAATGAAGTTGAAAGTGAAATTGACTTTATCCGTGTCTTAAGAGGAACAAATAGCAACTTGCAACATAATCAAATGATTTTTTTCTTACTTCTTTTTACTTTAATTGAACTAATGTTCCTGTGCTACTGAGTCTTTACCTGATAGATATCGTTCCTGCGTGGAATAGTTCACTGACTTTGGATTTAACACACAGAAAACTTAATAATATCTAAATATCCTATAACTCCCCATAATTTGACCTAAGAAAGGCTCATCACCTGCCATTAGCATTAGATTGACGCAGCTGATTAAAAGCTATGAGACGTGCATCTGTAAAGATAAGATGCTGCCATCTTTTTTGTGCATGCTGATGGAATAGAAACAGAAATTGGTAGTTGGTTGATAAAGTGATTACGTTGCTCCTCACAATGAACGTTAACCCATCCTGAGATATTCAGCTGCCCTAGACTGTCTGTACTCGTTGCTGTGGTTTTCTGGAGAAAAAAAAAATCAGGCCACCAAAAAAATGAAACATCAAATGTCCTGCCATTTATGCAGAACACCATGGCAACCACCTATTAAAAACGTAGTGACACCCCAGCAACTTACCCTGATTCAAAATATGTTAGCAACACTTTTCTAGACACATGGCAACTGCCTCACATCACCTTAGCAACCACCTAGTAGCCATAGGAACCACCTCGTAATACCCTAGAAACATATCAGAACATATTAGCATTCACCTAGCAACACCAGAAACGACCCCAAAGACCACACATGTAAATGCACAATGAACCACCGCAAACAACATTTAAGCGGCTCCGTCATGCAAACTTCTCAGTAACACCAGAAAACCAGCTAGCAAAAAATTGCTTGCTCCCATTGTCACCTTTGTAGCTACATGGCAACCGCTAAACACCTTAATGTAACACTAGCCTGAAAGTGTAACCTTTCTACACTTTAATAAGTTATGGATAGTTAATGCATTAGTTAATACATTAGAGAACTAGTAGATATTAGAGGTGTTGGAGAGATATTAGTGAAATTTCAGGAAGGTCACTTGACTAGCAAATACAGACGTGAGTGCCACCACACACATGTATCTTCATAACTGTGTGTGTGTGTGTGTGTGTGTGTGTGTGGTGGTGGTGGGTTGAGAGTGTACTCGGCTGCATGTGTGTGAGTGAATGTGGTCTCATGACTCTGGTTAAGATGATGTTTCCCTTAGGCTGTTTTGATTGGACCAACAGCTGAACTCTGATATTTAATAATGAGCCAAGTACTCCCTCAGTTTCTGCCTCAAACACACACACACACACACACACACACACACACACTCAGGGAGCTCACCAAACCATTGAATCACACAGTGAAATATAAACAACTAGTGGTTCATTAGCTGATGATCTGGCCATGACACATCACTGGACCCCAGGCTTTCTGTTTTAGTTCACACTGACAGTGGATCTAACTTTCTGATGCCTGATCTTATCGGCTCTGCAGGACGTGCTTTCTCTTGTGGAGAGGAGCCTTGAGGACAGATGTGTATTTTTGAGCAGAGATGAGAACAGCAGATACACACGCACATGGATGGATGATGATAAGCAAAACTGAAGATGTGTGCATAATCTTGAAATATCTACTTTATGCCTTTTATGGAAACAACATGTTAGTCAGTTACACCTTCATAGTTTGAATCTTTACAAGAAAGTTTGGGAGAGTGAGACACAGAGACGCACTGGGTGGATGTCTCCCTCTGCTGGTGATGCAACATTTTAATCCACTGCGGTGCTGCAGTTTCAGTACATTTAGATTCATCTCTAACCTTTAAAGAAATCTAAAGTAGTCTTTGACAGGCACATTTTAAAATTCTATACGCACTCTCACAGCCATTTCTAACTAATAAAATATCATGCTTCAAATTTACAGCTGTAAAGCCAAATAGAGAGGATGTTGGGATAAACTACAGATGAAAGCACAAAATATAAAGGAAATGAAAGAAAATAACCACTCTACCAAAGATTTCTGGTAAATAAAAAGTGATTTTTGCAGTTTTGCAGACTTCAAACACTGTCTTTTGTCTCCCAGGAGACAAAAATCTATTCCTTGACATGTTCTGTCAATGTACCCACGCAGATTGTACACGTCTGCCAGAGTTTGTGTGAGTCAGTCACAAAGCACAGCTGCACTCACGTTTGACACATTTAAGCCTAAATTTAACATCACGTCTCCCTCAGTGAACACGTGACCTGTCATCATGAGTAAGTAAGCCTTTTATGATAAAACTTGTTGCTGATCCTGGTCTTTAGGTCACTATTGCTCAACACAAAATAGTGGATTTTGATTGAATGCATAGATAATACCTGCTGTTAGAGCCTTTGCCATCTGGCTAATTGTTCGTACATTTCCAGACAATTCCGTCAGAAGGGAAAGTACACGTCAGGAAAAGTTCAGCAGTTTGTCTATTTTTCTACAAAACCTCTTAAACCTGTGTTTTAAAGTTCTTCTTTTATTGTGTGGAGAGAAAAAAAAAGATCAGCTTTCAACTGTCAGATCTCACATGGAGTAATTAATGTCTCAGAGTACATCATTACTAATGCATCATTTACTCTTTAAATTACATGCACACCATTGTTATTCATTCAGCAGTCTATCAACGCTGGCAGCATGATGTTTTCCTCTCCGCTTGCTCCAAGAATGAAAATAACAAGCTGCAATTACTCTCACTGCTTGGGGAGGTGGGACGATGACGGCACATATCTCTACAATCAAGACCTGTACTTTTTATTTATCTCAGTGATATCAGGTGAAGCAAACCGGGGGGGGGCAAAAATGGTATCCTTCAACAAGGCGAACGGCCGTGTTAAAATTTAACCCTCAAGTCTTCTTGCTGTTGTTAAATGCATAAAAATATTAGATCTGTTGATGTCACTGAGGCTATGAATGGTCTGATGGTGTTAATAAAATTGAATAATTTAATGAATGGATCCAGGTGGACACGGGCTTTACACTGACATTCAAAGTAACACCTTTCCTGTTGGTGGTGGGGGCTTGTGGGAGAAGAGAAAGTGGAGACTTTATTTCTGTTATAGACAATAGAACAGTATTTGTCTAACATACAGTTATATCATTACTCAACAAACTCTCCAGAGTTTAAACGTTTTGTAGGATACCAGGATACCTTTTATGGTAAATTTGTGATATCTCTTTAATGTAATGTTGCAGATGTTCAAAATATCCAATTTTTATATATATATTTTTGGGATGCCGTCATTCATCTACAATAGAGGTTTCCCTGAAAAGCAAATTTCATATTAAGTCTTTAAGCCTCTCTCTTTAATTTTTAATATTCATGAGTGAAGAAGCAGTAATCAAAGTAAAAGCTTGGGAAACAGCATCATTACTTATTACTAATGTAACACTAAAGGGACTCTGCTAATATGCTTCATCAGGACTGTGATCAGATTTAAGTAACAGGGACATGGCAACCTAAGCAAACATCGTCAGATTTGATTCAAATTAAGCTAAATCCTGACTGATGCATGGAGGGAGGCAACAGTGTGTTTTTCCACTTGAGCTCAGCCAACTTCTAACCAGTAAGAGGAGCTATTGTTCTTGTCTGAGGGAATTAAAACTGGTTGAAAATTGTGCGTTCATGTACTGTAGGACCTCCGTCACTCACAGGAAGAAGCTGATGGAGAAAATGTGCGTTCAGGCCTTTTGAGAAGGATATTTTATCAGTCATACAGTTAGGTTTTCTCTGTCTGTGTTTACAAACTGGTGACAAGACTTGATTTACTTCATTCTTTGGCACACCCAAAGCATCAATTTAATTCACTCATTCAAAAAAAAAGTACAAAAGTTTGAATCTTCATCATTCATTCTACTGCAGACCTATGAACAAACCATCCAGTAGTCCCAGGGAGGGATTTCACATGGCTCTGAGAGCATTTAGTGGCATTTTTTGTCGCAGAGTGAGCTCAAACACCAAAGCCAACTATCAGGAGGGGTGAAATATACTGCATTCTGTTAAAAAATGTCTATGAATGGGCAATGTTGCTACTGTTGCCTTCATACACTGGTGATAAATCAGATTTTCACAGCATACGCACATTGCCAACATTTTAACAGTGCCAATGATAGAATGTACTGAACCTTTAGTAGGCAGTACATGGAGCATAATAGTCAGTCAGTATAACACACACACACATCAAATACATAAAAACAAACAGCAAAGTAAATATTGTGGAGTCTTTGGCACTTTCTACAGAGGAGCTGAGGGAAGCACAGCAGCAACAGGGACGGGAAGGGAAGTAAACTGTTTAACCAGCTGGTTAAATGGAGATCTCTGCTAAGACGTTCAGCCTTGCAACACTGTACTTTGTACAGTGCTGTGACAAAGTTTGAGCACCTCACATAGTGTTTCTAGCTGTTACTACGTTCACATCACCTTCCACAACATGCTCATATTAACCAAATCAGTATTTATTTGGCACCGTAAAATCCAACATGGCTCCATTTGGATGTGCTATAAGGTTCTACTGGCTAAAAATCTGAACGACTATTTCAACAGTGATTTTGTGAAGTTTAAAACCTGCAGCTAAAACTGGAGTGTGAGACCTTTTTGATTTATTTCAAATGTATTTCATCATGAAACAAGCAACATTTTCCAGTTATAATGAGGTAATATTAGATTAACCTTATATAGGCTTCAAACAAACTAAAAACGATAAAAGTAGAAACCTTTAAAATAATCCCCTTCTGCCAGAGAGATCAGATTTTTGGTTGTGTTTGTTTCTCTGTCTGTTAGCAGGACATCTCAAAATTGTAAACATATCTCCATGAAATCTGTTGGAATGGGCTGATGAACAAGTGATTTGTTTCAGGGCGTTTTTTGACCATCACCGCCAGCGTTTTCTTGGACCTGGAATCAGGAGATCTGGAGCACACACTGTTGTAGCGTATTAAATAGGTCTTCCTATAGCTGTGTTCTCCACATCTCCTCATACTAGAATTAAAATGTGTTTGTTTCCCCAAAAACAAAATCAGGCAACACTCCGAAGGGCTGTGCTACGAATGAAGTTCAACGTAGCAAGGCTTTCTTTGCGTGGGCTGTCTCAGCAAGCCTTAAACTTGCAGTCAGTCAGAGATAACGGGTATCACGATGGTGGTTATCAACTGTCTTTGTTAACTCAGTCTTTCTGCTTCAGGCTCTGTGCACGCTCTCATAAAAAAGGGCATTTGATGTGTCATCTGACTGTTCTACACAAAATCGCTGAATTTTCCTTCAAAAACTGACTGAAAATAAACGATCATGTGCCACCCCCTTCAGTCAAGAGGAAATACAGGATAAGTGAATACATTTGTTTTTAGTGACTCTCAGTGCCTCCTGTTTATTTCTAAGGTACCAACTGCACACTGTAGAGCTCTTTATGACCTGGTCCGGACCAGGTTAAGTTTGCAGCCTCGGTATCTCGGTGATCTAGCCAGTTTAAAAGACAACGACCTTTATGACACTGAAAACTCTGGGCTCAACATACCTCACTAACTAGCTAATGTTGCTTCATCGTACACCCTTCAGTAAAAGAACAATCACCTACTGAACTTTTTGGTGCCTTTTACCTGAGCTTCTCTCCAGGAAACACATTGTGGGACTATTGAACGTGTCATTATGTGTATTCTGATGGTGTTATACATTAAGATATAGATTAATATAACAATTGTATGCAGCCTTTCTGAAGAAATGGACTCTGAGTGCTTTCTAATTAAATTTTTAAATAAGTTCTTGGTCAATAGCTGCAGAAAAATAAAATAAATCTATAAAACGACTCAAGGCATATAAAAACTTTTTCACAGCACTGTATCTTCCCCCGAAAAACAGTATGGGCTTTACAAAAGCAATAATGGGGCACAGTCAGGAATTTCTTTAGCTCACAAAAAAGTACACTAATGTACATTATGTGCATGTATGTGTACGGAGTATAGAGTGCATGTAATTGTTATTTCGTGCTGGGGGACAGATAGTAGGGGTGAAACAGTCTCTCATGGGCGCAGATGTGGAGAGCAGCATGTGTGTGCATCAGTAACCGTGGAAACCGTGAGGTGAAGTAGCTGACGAAGCCCTCGGGCAGCTCGCCGAGAGTCTCCTGCACCTCTGGTGGCAACTCGTGGTAGTGATGCTTCTGTAACAAGCAATGTCAACATGCAAAAGGTCAAAAAAATGCTGATGTGTCAAAGTGTGTGTGCAGCATGTCATGTAAGCATGCACGCTGACCTTATTCCTCATAGCTCTCAGCAGATCTCTGACTGAGTTTCCTTTATATGTCCTGAACCGCCTCAGGTCTGGAATGTAGACAGGAAGAAGTGGATTAAGGACCATTGATGGCTTTGTTCTGCACAGGTGTGGACAGAGCAGTCATGTGATACTGTGTGTGTGTGTGTGTGTGTGTGTGTGTGCACCTGTCTGAAGGGGTACAGAGATATGCATCCTCCAGTTGGTTCGAACCACTGCTCTCCCTGCAGTTTCCAGTTTGACCACAATCGGACTGTCTGCTGGTTCCTTCTCTATGCGGTCACTCACGTCCTACACACATACACAAACAACCACAAGAAAATATTTCTGGAGTCTACAGAGACATGGGGCCGAGCAAGAAGGATACAGGACAGACTACTGAGGTATACGCTCATACCCCCTCAGGCATCTCTCTTTTCGTTATCAGCAAAATAACAAATACACGTCTAATTTATGAATTTTTAAACCAGAAGGAAGTAACCTTTTCATACGATTAGTCATGAAAATGTCACGCGAGCAGCTGTTCTTTAATGCATCTATGACCAAATGACCACAGAGATGTGATTGAACACACCTGGAAAAAGAGCAGCTGCTTCTCGGGGGTCCAGAAGAACGGATGTTTGAGCACACAGGCGGTGGAGGGGCGGTGGAGAGCCTCGGCACAGATCATCTGCTCAATCAGATCCTGTGCTATGACATCATCTGGTTACAGAGAGAAATAGATGGCAGATTTTTGTGATCATCACTGTCCGAAACACAACCTGCAACACTTTTCTAGGTGATTTTGCAATTACTGCAATGTGTGAAATTTGCATGTAAACCGTAAAGAAATTGGGATTATTTAAAGGAACTCATCTTGAGAGACAGTTCTGCCTAAGAGGCTCAAGTCATAGCAAGAAAATCCCTTGAACACTGAGTGGATTTGTGAGGTGTGATCTGACTTGGCCTGGTCTCAAGGTGGTTCAGGAAAGGGAGGTGGTTGGGGGAATTTTCCAAGAAAATCGTTTCATGTGAAAATTTTATGCAGAAGTATTGTGGGAATGAGTTATGCAGGAATTGGCTAGACAGGAAAGAGATATGCGTGAAGACCACTCTCACCGTGCATATCCTCCATAAAATGCGAGAGTGAATATTCTCCTGACAGGATGTTAACCTGTCGTCTCAATGTATCACCAAAAGGATGCTGCCCCCTGCTGATCACATAGTAGAACACACAACCTGCTGAGAACACGTCCACCGCTGCCGTCTGTGGACACAAGAAACACTGAATCAGAAAATACACACATGATTACTGTGCTAAGAAAAAATACTTTTGTGTCAGAGTTCCTCAATCTTGTCCAGAACCCACCCACAGTTCTTTTTGTTTATATGTATTTTTTGAGAAGAATTATTCATGTTTTTTAATAAAAAAAAAAAAATAAAGTCATTATTTCAAAAGGCCATTCTCTTGAAATATTTGAATTTCAAGAGAATGGCCTTTTGAAATAATTACTTTTACCAAATTACCAAAGTAAGTCCCATTCAAATTCACAAGACAAATTGATGTATATTTTAGGATTTAATAACAGACCCATATGAAGCCGATTTATCATCTACTGTATAAAGAAAATTTACTTTTTATCACTGTGGCCACTTTAACTAACAAGATAGCTGAATGCTCAAAGACAATTCTGTCGCATGTAATACAAGTGTGCATCCTACTGGTTTGTTGCCAGGAGTATCCCGCAGTACTTCGGGAGCTATCCAGCCTTCAGTTCCTGGTATTCCTGAACGCAACGAGAAGCTGGTCCGACCATCTGGGATCTTCTTACAGAGTCCAAAGTCTGAGATCAGAGCTCGGACCCGACCCAGCGCACTGGGACCAGAAAGGAGGATGTTTCTGGGCTTCAGGTCACGATGGACTAAAGGATGAAATGATGGAGATTGATGGTTTTTCAGAAAGATTGTTGGGGAAACATTTTTTCTAGCTGTCTAAGTTAAGTTTGCATATGTGTGTGTGTGTCAGACCTATGTTGAGCGAGTGGAGGTGTGACAGGCCACACATGGTCTGTTCCAGCAGAGTTAAAGGATTCAGCTCAGGAAAGCAAGATGGATCCTCAACATACTGAAGAGAATACACAAACAAAAACATGTGTTAGTTTTGTTATTAATGCATAACACTTTAAACGACATTCAAAAATCGAATGCTAATGACAAACTGCTTGATGACGATGATAACAAAGTAACTAACTGGTCCTAAAGGACAGTGCTGACCTGTTGCAGAGTTGCAGCGCACAGCTCGATGGCGATGTAAGTGAAGAGGCGGTCTCTCTCTGTGCAGAAATATCGGATGACGTTCGGGTGTGTGTCAGACTCTCTGAGGAGCTGCACCTCGCGTTCTGCTACCTCAAAACACTCCGGTAGTATCCGCTTCACTGCCACATGGCGTCCATCAAACTGGCCCCTAAAGTCACAAAACAGAGCATCCATGTACTATGTATAGTATCAGCCTCAGAACAATATAGTTCATCTCAACACACGAAGTGAAGAACATTTGTTGTTTAAAAGTACACCTGTTTTGTATCTAATGATCTAAAGCATGCAGATCCACTGATATGGTCCTGCAGGGCCTGTACCATTAACTGTGCAATGATCACATATTGTACCTGAAGACAAAAGTTCCCGCTGTGCCGTGTCCAAGCACCTCAGATGGAGAGAAGGAAATTTTTCCCACCTGCACCTCCTCGCTGTTTCCCTCTGAGAGAGAGGTCGGAAAAAAAATAAATCCCATCGTTATGTTGAGGGACAGGAGGAAATAATCTACAGTATTTCTAAACACACTCAGTTTGGCGTGTTACCTGCTGTGGGTTTGTGCCCAGCGGTGCCATTTTTATCGACATTTGAGGTGCTGCTGCTTGGAGTGTGAGGACTGGGTGGAGGGTCAGCAGATGCAGGTTGCGAGTCTGGATATAGAAATATGAACATTTACAATATGTATGTTGCTCTTGCAGGTCAGTGAGGGACTTTTTCTGTATGCAGCTTAATTAAGGAATGAATAATAAATCCAGGATTTCAAGGGCTGGAGAAAAATAGTAGCTTCAACATTACTTCATACATTTTAGTAATCCTTTATTTCTCAAGTGCACATCAAAGAAGAATGTTTAATCATGGAACTGGACCCCAAGGTCATTAAATAGAAGGGAGACAGGACTATATAGACCTTGTTTTAGAAGTTACATACCACTGGAGAGGTGTGTGTCAGTAGAAAGGGTTGTGTCTGATGAAACCAAGGTCACTGTTGGCACGTTGGTCAGCATGTTGGTCTGCATGCGCTGAAGGCGAGACTCAAAAGCCTCCTCCAGTTGCCTTTGAGCTTTCAGCTGCTGGGCTGCCCGCTGGAGAAACACACACAGATACAGATCACACTAAAGGCTTCCTAACTTAAGTAGAAGTAGAGAAGGCATGCTGAGGTGAACTAGGCAATCCAGAAAATGAACACTTCTATCTTAAAATAACTCTTTGGATGCAATAACAATCATAGATCAAAAGGTACATAGCTGTTTGAAAGCATCTTAGAATGGTTATTTCCACTCTCCCTTATCGTTGGGAATAAAATCTGAAAAATGCATCTTAGACACATATGCATCTTAACAACAGATAGACATAAGGCACACTCACAATGGGGTACGTGAGTGCGAAGGCCAGCCATCCTCCCAGCAGCAGCGTCAGAACGACCAGAGTGAGGCGGTCCTGAGTGATGTAGACAGGCAGCACGGTGGCCGGTCTTTGGGCCCGCTCTGATGTCCTTCCATCAATCCCTCCTCTATTAGCATTAGTGTCGCTATGGCTGCCAGCAACTGTCTGGAACTGAAGGACACAGAAACAATAAGGGCTAAGAAACAATGGAAATATAATGAGATTTCACTTGTTTTTATCTGTGTTTGTCGTCATTGTTCTCTGAAAAGCAGTTTACAATGAAAGTGGTTGTTAAAGGGACATTTAGCAATTCATGACATCGATGATATGGTCTCTGAGACAGTCTATAATGGACAGTGATAGTGGGCTATAATGGACAGTGATAGCCCGATAGAAGAGGATCATTGTCTGATACACCCATAAGTGACTGACTCTCTGGTGTGGACTGCAGCAGTGACGCAGAAGTAGTTTGGAGCTGTGACTCACATAGCGCTGGTGGTAGTAGGAGGCGGGGGAGGCAGAAGGTCGAGGGGGGATGACTGCCTCACTAGACCGCTGCAGGCTGACTGGGAAATCCCTCAGCATGGTGGTGTGAGCCACTGGAGGGAGCTCGTGGTGGCCTTCAACACACAAACACACAGATATGAGGCATCTTAAAGCTGTATGAAAGCTTGTGTTTGGTTCAGTGTTACTTGTCTGGTCAATAAATAAGTTGTGACCTTTGCTTGGCCAGAGTCCTTGATGTCAGTCACCTGAGGTAAGCGTAGATAAAATGTTTTCAAATTTGCATACTTCAGAAAAGTCCATGCTGTTTATTTAAAATTCAGTTTTTGGAGAAATGATTGCTTTTTTATGTCTCTGCATGCAGTTTTTTAAGACTTTCTGATAATAAAGTTTGCTTGTTTTAGTCTATGTATGCTCCTTCAGCAACAACAGGGATTTAACACCCTGTAGTCGTCATTTTTCTCCACTTATTAATACATAAATAACAGAATACGTTTCTATAGACCAGCCACATAGCATCCGAGAAGTGTTTTTTCATTGCTATTGAGGGACATCCAATAATTAAGTGTGTGTGTGTGTGTGTGTGTGTGTATGTGCGTGCGTGTGTGTGTGTGTTTACCTATTAGCAGCCAGTGGTTTTTCCGGCTGTTTGTGCTCCCTGGTGGATAGCGCACATCGGTGGACGGTGTGATCTCACACTCCCCTCGCTCTCTGACCGTCACTCCAGCCGTCACTGGACCATCGATTCGAGCCAAAGTAAGTCCCCGAGGCTGCCATAGCAACAGGAGAGAGAATCACCGCTGATGTGTGACCTGGATGTTTCAGGAAACTGGGTGTGTGAACGCAGTTATATGATAAAAATAGGTAATATATTTAAACTCACCACTAACGAGACTCCGTGGTGGACAAGAGAAGTGGAGGCATAGAGGTGGGAGTCCAGTTTTCCTACATATAGGGTGGGCCTTAAAGAAGCAAAAACTCAGGTCATTCCTTCAGTCAGTACATTGTTTTGCCACAGAAAATACCTGTTTGTACTTGTCCCTTAAACCATATAACCAGACACCTAACACATCAATCAGGAAACCAGGGACTGTGTATTCAACTGCAGTACTAGTACTTCATGCTGTGTAACTAAAGGATAAACAGACTACAGGCAAACTTTAGAAAACGGGTAACATTTTAAGCACAGCTTATCTTTTTGCCTGCGCTAAGTGTGATGATATAACCTGAGGTATCCTGACAGAGAAAATAACAGACTCAGCAGTTCTTGTTCTGCCTTGTGCATCAATATGGATGGTGTAGGACTGTGTGCATGTGTATACAATTGCTCTTACACAAGTTCTGTTTGTGCACTGGCTTGCTCCTTCACAAACTGATAGCTCCACTTCAATGTGGAGTGTGCATCTGCCTGGTCGTTGGCAGAGGAAAAGGTGAGGAACCGAAGTGTTTCCATGGCGAGGGACAGGTGGGGGGCGTGTCTAAGTGAGTCTCCAGAGTACAGGTAGACCCCTACGACGGGCGAGCCGTAGTTCTGACTCCACAAGACGTCACCTGAAGAGACAAAAACACACTTGCAACCTTACTAAGGGAGTAGAGATGAAAATACAGAAACACATCCATCCTTCACAGTAGAAACCACACACGTCCCCCTACCTGTCTCTCTGTCAACTGTCACAACGAGACCATCACCACTCGACACAAGGTGAGCCATCTCTGGTGGTACAACAGATAGGACAGGTCAGTTTTTGGCAAGTTCCAAAGTTTTCGAAGGCTTCAAATATCAGAGAAGTCCTTATTCATGTAATCGTTCAATCTTGAGCCACCTGATTTGGTTATTTGAAATATAAATATTAAAGTAGAGAGCACTCAGAGAAGGTTGCACAATCCTGTACATTTCTAATTTTGATATGTTTTGTTTACATGTCTCAGATTTTAATCCATGTAAGTAAGTGCATTAGTTCATGAGCTAATAGGATAATGTTTTAAAATGCTCTATCCCACATTGTATTCAGATCTATGTGAAAATATGAATAACTTGTTCTTAACTTTTTACTTTATTTGACTGTAACCTGTTAACAGATTTTTGAGATATTCTGCAGGCAAACAAACAGGACTGAATACAACTCCTCAGTGGAAGTGAATAGCTGAACATTTCAGGGTGAAAGTGAATAACTGTCCTTGAAAGCAGTAGATGGACCAAAAAAAGCAAAGTAACATTTTTGCCTAAACTGGAATGTCCTGTGCTCAAATACACCTGTTCTAGACATACAGGTATCCAAAGATTTTTTTTCTGTTTTTGGTAACACTTTACAATACGGTACGCAATATTGTTGTAGTTACTAAGGAGGGATTGAGGAACGAATCAGGAGTGTCCTGATAATTAATGAATCGTTAGTTCCTCAATAGCTCTGAATCGAGGACTATATAGTAGATAATGATGAGTTACTAGAGAACAGACTAGGAGATGTTATATTACTGAATCATTAGGTGACGATTGGTTCTCAAATATCTGTGACAAACCACTTTCTTTATGAGTAGTTCCTGATCAATTGTTAATCATCCACTGAGTTGTAAAATAATAGTAATGACTCATTAAATATTTATTAGTTACTCTTTTTGCATACCCAAAGTAAAGCGGTACATCATCCTGAGTGGTTACTAAGTGATGTGGAATGACGGAAGTAGAAGAATTCATTAAGGTAATGAGGGATTACTTTATATTAATCTAGCATTTCCTGGTCTGTCGCTCCTGATTTACTCCTCACTTAGTAACTACCACAATTTTGTGTTCCGTATTGTAATGTGTTATCCGGTTCTTTAATACACACAAAGCAGGTTCTGCAAGGCTGTCATTACTTCATAATTAGACTGACATCACAGAGCTAATTGCCTGTCATGTCAGTGTATGTAACTGACTGGGTGTGTGAGAGACGTACTGTAGTCTTGTTTCTCATCGTAAGGTGGAGCAGAGTAATCATTGTATGTAGCGTTCCACCGGAGCTCCTGTGTCTTGGTGTCAAACATGGTGACCACGTATTCTAGAGAGGAAAACAGGTGAAAAGTTCATTAACTGTAATGTGTGTGTGTGTGTGTGGTGTGTGTGTGTGTGTGTGTGTGTGTGTGTGTGTGTGTCTGTGTGTGTGTATTAGTGTGCACCTGTGCAACATACCTGTGCGTCCAATGTAAAGGAGAGGAGTGTTGGGGCAGATGGATTCAGAGGATGAGGTGGTTAAACTGGTTTGTTTCTCGCCTGTTTCTGGATCCACCACGAACCACACATCCTGCTTTTTGCCTTCATGTGTACACACACACACACACACACACACACACGTAAATATGAGCCAGCAGCAGTAAAGTATGTCAAATATTTATGTGTCTCGTCTGTCATTCTTCCTTCCTGAGAACTGTCAGCTGCTCTGCATGAGACACACACACACACACACACACACACACACACACACACACACACACACACACACACACACACACACACACACACACACACACAGTCTCACCTGTATAGAGTATACCGTCAGAGCTCCTGCAGGGAGCTGACTGAACCAGCTCTGGGATGGTGAACGGCAGTTTCTGCAGATACATCCAAACAACAGAGAAATAAAGTGAAAACTGACACATAGAAACAGACAAACACACACATACACACACACACACACACACACACACACACACACACACACACACACACACACACACACACACACACACACACACACACACACACACACACACACACACATTCTGGGCTCCAAACTGCCACCAATTTGGTGCCATTAAAACAAATGACTGGTGGCACTGCTACCCCTTGAGTTTCAAACTGGGGATCTCTTGCAAAGGGGACGTGGCAGAGAACTTTTTTGGTATTTTAAAGCTCTTTTATTCATTTTATGTTCATTTAAGTTATTAAACTGTATATACTTTAAACAAGAACAGGTTTCTTTTGGTTGATCAGCACCCTATGTTAATAAAACATCGCTGTTGCACCTTGTTGCCAAAATTTTAATTCTTTGTACATACTTTGATTTCATACGAAACACCTCTAAAACAGCTGAGATTCAGATTTTGTGCACCTAAATTATGTGCCACTGCCAGCGCTGCCACCAGTGTAAAAAGTCTGGAGCTTTGACACAGCATTCTTTACCATCAGGCCTTCCTTATGCTTGCCGCCCAGGACATACAAACTGCCATCGTTGGGGTCTGGGAGAAAACCCGGCCTACAAAAACAACATGCATGCATCAGTCCTTTAATTAGATTTGGTGTGTGTAGGGCTGTGCATCGTTTGAATATTTTCTCCTCTCCTCTTTCAGCACCAAGACCTTGTGCAATACCTTACAGATGATTCACTATCTAATCCAAGACTAACTAAATAAGACTACACACTTAAGTGCTAGACTTAATTTCATATAAATATACTTACTGTTACTGTTGATATGTGTGTGTGAGTGTGTTACTCACTCTGTGAGGTAAACAGGTACTTGAATAATGGGGTCTGAAAGAAATCAAAGAAGAATTTCATGTGGATATTTAAAAATGAAAACAGCAATTAGGACATAATATTAACATTTGTATGTATGAACCTTCTCTCAGGGTCCACTTGATCTCTCCTGACTGTTTGGACACAGCATGCAGACTGCCATCCAGTGTCGAGACGAACAGCAGGGATTCTGGGAGGGTGACCGATCTGACCCCTCCAACCTGATGGGTCGCCAGAAACAGAAAGAGAAGCTTTAGGCCAGCTGTCTGACTGGTTGCTCAGTCACGTGTCATGTATCTGAGATTTCAGCATAGCTTAACTACAGCGTGTGTGAGTGTGTGTATGTGTGTCAGTGGAAGTGTGAGTGGGTGTGTCAGGAGTGCCTGGAGTTGACAGTCCTATCCAACAGTTAAGTTTCTGCCTTCTAATAATTACACTGTGTTCCTCATTTAGCAGGATATCCTTATCCCCCCCGCCGCCCCCCTCCACACACAGGAGGTGGGAGTGTGTGTTCACCACTCCCTTATTTACCCACCAAGGGGTGGCAATTGGCAACACAGAATTGAACAGCAGTCTGTAGTACAAGTACACCATGGCAAACACCGAGTCAAGACTTGCACAGACATGCACGCACGCGCGCGCGCGCGCGCGCACACACACACACACACACACACACACACACACACACAGTATTAGTTAACTACCTTCAGGCAGTTTGGACCAAACGTCCTGTCACAACATGGCAACTTTACTAGACCCTGAAATAGATTCAGGAGCGGAGGGGGTTGCCAGTTGCGGTTCTCCGCTGCGCATAAATAGCAACACACACACACACACACACACACACACACACACACCTACTCACACACACACCGAATTATTAACAACAGAAACAGCCACGCAGCTTTACGTTTAACAAAGTTTACCTGAAAAAGTTTGCCTTCCCAGGACAGCAGGAGAAGAGACAGGAGCAGGCGTCCCAGAGCCCCCATTACCCACGAAACACTTCGTTTCATGTCTCTGAACAAACGGAGGACTGAAGCTATTGAACTAACAACAGAGGTCGAACTCTCTCTCCATTTCCAGCACGAGCGTCCATCCGTCAGAAAGTTAGCACCGGCCGTTAAACATGGCTAAAGCCGCACCGATAGCTGACAAACACAGTGAAATGTGAGCTAGAAGTACCGATTTGAATCCATAATAACAGCAACGCCACCGTTCAGGTCTCTGCTCCACATTTCCGTGTTGGGACGGAACCGGTGACGTCAGAAACGAACTGTCAAGCAGCGGGGTGGGCGGGGTCCCTCCGCTCCCCGCGCTGACTGACAGGAGGCTCAGCCAATGGGCGGTGGGATTTGGAGCAGAAGGGGCGGGGCCGTGGAAGCGGCTGGAACACGTGGAACCTGACAGCAGGACGGTGATGAACACAACAAGAGCAGCTTTTTGTGCAATAGAAAGTAGTGGAGGGCGTCATTGTTTGTTGTACGCTATCTCTCTGTCTCACTCTCTCTCTCTCTCTGTCTCACTCTCCAAATGCCCATACACATCCACGTCAGTGGTGGAGAGTACTTTTACATTAAGACACTTTTACATCAAGGTACTTTTACATCAAGGTACAGTTATTACACTTAAATTACTATTCTATTTCAGTTCCACTTTACTACATTTCAGATGGAAATATTGTACTATTATTAATTTATTTATTATTCTGTCACTTGTTATGTGGCAGGTAATGTTTCTAATAAAATACAATACAATGAATTTCTATTTATCTACTATATTAAGTTTATATCTAGTACACTATGGTTTGACACACGTATTCTTCCCTTCTGATTTCCTTTGTCTCTTTATATAATAGGCCTAAGTGCTGTCTTAAATAATAATAATTTTACACTCTATGATTCTGCATCTCAGTTGCTTTTGCTTTTGATGCTTAAGTACATTTTGGTGATAATGTTGTCTGTACTTTTACTTAAAGGGATACTTTAATAATTTAGAATTGCACATGGATGAAGTTGGTCAAGTCACAAGAGAGAGATTAGAGATAAAATGATAAAAGTCAAGGCAGTAGAGGCCAAGGAATCCTAATAACTTGACCCCTAATGTAGGTCAAATTGTAAATAACTGGCCTTATTGTGTAAACAAATACTGGAGAACTTGTAAATAAACAATGGAGAACATTTATCTGCAGTAGACATCTTTTATATTGTGTAGATGCTACTTTTACTTAAGTAAGGGATCTGATTACTTCTTCCACGTAAACATGAAAATTAGACAAAGCAAGTCAAACATTTACAAAACAAACTTTATTTCTCTGCAACATATTTCCCTTCAGAAATGTCAGCCAACAGTTAGCCCCAGTCCTTCCCCTATGACTTACTAAAATACTATTCACAAAGTATTATTCAAAGTGCCTTTACATGGGGAAAACAGACTGGGATAATGTTGCTAGTAAGCAAGTGTGCTTCAGATATGAAGTGATAACAATGAAATAATAATAGCAGGCACTTCTGTCGTTCGAGGTATGCACAAATGAGACAAACAGCATCATAGATTGGTGTTTAAAGGCATATGCTGGCTGTGTGCAGGTAGGTGAGGTGTGGGCTCTACACACAGTGCAGTGCCCGGGCCTTTGGCTCGGTGTGGTCTACTGGTGGAGCACGCTGTCAGGTTTGGGATAGCCAAACAGCTCAAAGTCTGGTTCATACAGCTTGTACAGTTCTCTCCTCATTGACATGGGAATCTGTTTAAACCAGTCTCTTTCCCAGCTGGCTGCAGTGCGGTTTCGGGCCCCTGAAGGGAAGCGCAGCAAATTATCCACACGCAGAAGCTTCAGCAGGTGCTCCGCGTCTGTTTCCAGGGTTTCTAGTCGTCCAATAAAGTCATATTTCACCTGGCATGGATGGCACAGACGGTACACCTGCAACAATTTTAAAGCTGCATTAGTTGAGCATACATTTGTGACTTTGTACAGGTGTGTATCATCTGTCTCTGTCGTCTGCTCTGCTTCTACTGTGTGTGTGCATTAATTGTCATACTTGAAAAACAGGTCCCACAACTCTTCACCTGTTTATTAACCCAAATATTGTTGATCACCTTCATTCCTAAATAGTAATGTAAATAGCAGAGGTGGAAAGTAAAGAACAAAAGTCAAAATAAAAATACAAGATGATTACATTATATGTCTGACATTCAAGTGGTCCAAAGGATAAAATGTATATACTGAAAAATCGAGGCAAGCAGATGCAAAGGGTTTGATCTTTTGTCTGTGGAACTGACGGATGCAGCTGCCGCACAAATACAACACTGGAAAAAAATGAAAGGTTGTTCTGATGCCTCTAACAACAGCTGGCAAAACAAATTAAGGAACGGATCAGCATAGAAGCACCAATGTACCCACAACATATCTCCTGTGTGCACTAAATGTAAGGAGGAGGCAGGGAACATATTTTCACTTAATATGTCAATGCCCTGTGATTGTGAGTTCCTGGAAAAAAATATTTAAAAAGAGCTTTGCACAATCTTGTACATGGAAATTAAATTGGAAGCAACATTTTGCTGGGATTATGGCCAGAAGGTTTTAATCTTAACCCCTCACAGTGTACTCCTGTAATGAAGCTGTTAGCTACAGTGTATATTTTTCCAGTTGACTAAGACAAACCTTCAATAGTAACACAGTGGTACAGATAATTATACAAGGTTTTGTCCATGGAAAGCCTCTCTCCTAGTAACCAGTAATCTATTTTAGTTTATTTACCACATGAAATTTCAGATTTAGTACACAGGGGGTGGGGTCACTTTCAGAGTAAATCCCATTTTATAAAACTTTTTATGAATGTATCCTCTTTCCTATCTACTGTCTCCGTAAACTAGTGGCCCAATACCATCTCTAATGTCTACAGTTTTGTAATGTATGTTGTTATTATTATTACATAGCTGTGATTCTAGATGTAGGTGCTGTCATGATTTTTCTTTTTCCTTCTGTTTGTTTTTTTTCTTTGTTTTTCTTAAGATTACATGCGTATGCGTTTCAATTACATGTGATTAAAAAAATAATAATAATAATAATAAATAAACAATTTTATTGTGTTTTAGTAGGGGTGGGCGATACGGCCAAAATCCTCTATCACCATCAATGTAATTTTATATCACGGTAGTGGGAGATATCACGATACAGTAATTGCAAATTCAATTAAGAACAGTTCCATCACAGAACCCAGCGTATCTGTGAAACACTCAAATTGTAATTGGTAGTCTTGTTCCAAAGATGCAGTTGTCTGTATCTTTTTCATTAGTACAGAATGATCCATTCATTTCTCGTGCAAAGCGCAAATGACAGGAACAATCTTAGATATTGGAAATGAATTCACATTCTACTGCTATGGTCTTTTAAAACAGATGGAAGTGGCATATGCTCAGCAGAAGGGGCAAATATTCATAGAGTGATCTCACAAAATCAAGCCGTCTGAAAGAGCAACAGCAAACTACATCGACGCACTACACTGTGCATCTAGCTGTGTGAGACAAATACCTGCCGCCAGTGTTCATTGAAGACACTCTCCCTCTCTGTCTCCGGATCCAGCAGGTAGGTGATAAACTGCTGAAATGTCGGTTTGACTCCTGCTGCAAAAGCCTCAGCCGCTGTCTCTGGCAACCCGCCAGACACATTACTGTAACGACGCAGCATTACCGAACCAAACTGCCTGTAGAAGTCCTCGTTGGGTCTAGAAACACGCACAAATGCACATACTTTAATTCAAGGATGATAAGACTGCTGTTTAATTTAATCCAAAGTAAAACACCTCTCTCAGCCTTGCCCTTTGGTTCAGGGAACATGCACACACACACACACACACACACACACACTCTGTCTACACACACCTTCCAAACTTGTTCCTGAACGCCGAGATGAGACGAACAAAAGGGTCTCGCACAAACAGAAACTTGGTGTAGTGCTGGAGCTTGAGTGCCATCAGGTGGCGGGACAGAGAACCATAATGGCGCCAAAACCTGGTAAAAGAGACATGAACACACAAACGGCACACAACACCGTGAAAGGAGATCTTTAGCCTCCTCCCTGCTTAAGTCATTGGTCTTACATCTGTTTGGTCTCATGTAATACTGAAAACATTTGGTGATGTCACTAAATGCCCATAAAATAGGGCCAGGTCAGTCCTTACAAGGAAAAAAGATGTGTTTTGTAAAGCGATGCAGACAGAAAAACATATTCAGATACTAATGTCCAAAAACAGACAGCTCCCCAGGGGTAGAGAAAGGTCTGTCTGTGCTGCAGCACCAAGCTCCGCCTGTCGTTTCCACTTTCCTCTTCCAAGTGTCAACTCAGTAAATAAGCCTTTTAGCTCACGGATAGTTTGTCAAACACAGTTCCAGTTTAACTGAATATCTGAGGGAAAAAGGAATACAGAGTCACCTTTTCACTTATTAATGCCCCTTTGAAAAGGAGAGGAGACAGAAAAAAGACATTGCAACGGAGAGAAATCATACAGTAATTTACTAAATGAGTTTCCTAAAGTTTTAAAAGAAGAAATAACTAGAAAAGTGCAGTAGAGTGCAGATCTCGACTTGGTGGTCTCTGCTATGCCAAGGGCTCTGCCACGGGAAACACTATTTAGTGTGGAAACAGACTTCGATACAACAGCTGTACACAACGGCTCACTTACAGTGAAGATGTCAGTGAACATAGCAGAAACAGGTCTTTTTCGTGTTATATTGCCATTAACTTTGGTGGATCATAACATATCAGGTATGGAACTGATCTGCAGATGCTCTGGTTTAAAACGACACCAAGCTTTTCTATAGATGCCAGTTTTTCAGATAAAGATGAAAATGTGGCCTGCAACAGACTAACATTGAATCAGTCAATGACAGTATGATAATATTAATACAGGTTTTTCAAAGGTTGTGAATCACCACATCCACAAGAGGTCGTTCAGCACACAGGCATAAATGTGCACAAAACATTAGGCTGATTGGTGTTATGCCAGATTAGACGCAGACAGGCAGACACACACACACACACACGACGATCCCCTCCAGGTTTACGCCTGGCAGAGATAATTACTGTGACTTCAATTCTTACACCACAGTTCTTAGAAATAGATTTTGTAGGATCTTTGGGGGGAAAAGCCGCCACTTTACATGGTCAGACTGACTAACCTTCATTTCAGCATTGCAAAGCTGTCTTGTCTGCCTTGACATTTCGATTTAATGGTTGATTTTCCTTTGTTATCATTTGGGGATTGAAGGATGTGGCTTGTTTGGCTGTCCAGTCTTTCTTGTTTAGACACATTTTCAGTCACTCTGTTTTTCATGCTGACTTGTTGGAGAGATTTTTTATTGAGCTGTTTATAGTGGGGGCTTGGTTTGTCTGTGTAGGAATTAAATTGTTTTGTTCTGCAATTCTATTCAATATGTTGATGTGGAGATGTATGACTTGTGTGGTTTAGCCATAGCTTTGCCTAAATGTAGTATATACAACAAAAAGTTATCATATCAGTTAGAAAGTAGGGAATTTATGGTACACAGAATATTGACTGTACTTTGAGATTTGTCACTTGTCACTACTTGTCACCTGCGTAATTAAGCAGCTTTACTCATTTTTTGCTCAAATGCAGATGAAGGCTGAGAGATTTAACACACCTGTTTTACTCTTTCTGCTGCCTAGGAATCAAAAAAGGTATATCTATTTGTGTCTTTCTTAATTTTTCTTCATTAATTGCTGCTTGCGTGGAGGGCATGTTATAATAAGACCACTATAGTGGAAAGATGTTTGGAAGTGCAACTGATGGGGCACCTTGGTTGCCAAGTGGTTACAGCGCATGCCACAAGACTGCATGGTCTCAACCAACCAGTTCAAGTCCAAATGATGACCTTAGTTGCATGTCATACTCCCCCGCCCCTCTCTCCCCTGTTTCCTGTACTTCACTGTCTGTGTCCAATAAAGGCAAAAAAAAAAAGAAGTGCAACTGTTGCAAGTAAGAACTCGGCAAAATCTGTACCATTGGTGTGATCACGGTTCTGCAATCAAATCAGGCAGGTTTTGAGGCTTCATTAAACTCCATAACTTCTGATGTGAACGTTTTTTTTAGTATTCAACAAAAGAGAGTAAATCACAAAGAGAATTAGTAATTCTCCACCAAGAATTCTATCTGTGCAGTGTGGAGAATTGAATGGACAACATAAAGCAAAACTTCAGTTTGTGTGAGTCATACTTGGCGAAGGTGAGGTGGAGAGAGGAGTTGTGTACGACGTCAGACGGTACAGCCTCCGGGTCAGTGTAAGGTTTTCCTGAGGAGGGTGAGATCAGAGACTGAGACAGTACCACCATCACTCTCTTCCAGTTGGTGCACGCTACCTGAACAGAGAAACAACGATGGAAGGAAAGAAAAGGGAAAGACAAGAGGGACTGTGAACGTGTGTGTGTGTGTGTGTGTGTGTGTGTGCGTGTGTGAGAATATGAGTTCTGACCAGCTGCAAAAGATTGGAAGAAAACTGACTTACTCTTACTCTCTTTGTAGTCTTCTTTTAACACCCACACACAATGAACTAACTCACCACCCACATGCATGCAACCACCCACATGTTCACACAAATACAGACACACACACAGAATCTGCAGCTGTACCTTGGGAACGTAGCAGTAGATAATCTGGTGTGTGTCATCCACTATCAGGTGATCCAGCTCCCTGTTGGGAATCTGCTCAAATGCCCGAGTCCTTCCGGGGAATTCCACAGCATCCATTCCTGAACACATATCCATGATCCTCTGTTTCCTCTCTTGCTGTTCCTTATCTTCCTCAGCAGCAGTTTCCTCCCTCGTCTGTTCTTGCTTTTTATTGTCCTCCTCCTCTGTATGTTCCTCAGCTGCTCCTCCTGTCTTCTCAGGCACCAGCGGTGTGCTGGGAACAGTAGCAGGGACAGTGGAGGAAGAAGTGGTCCGGGTTCTGATGGAGGGAGTAGAGCGTGCAGGACCTGTAGTCGCATGACAGGAAGAATCAGCGTGAGGGGACTCGTGTTTGGGGTCCTGCAGTGGGTAGAGGTTGAAGCCCCCAACGTCGTCCCAGTAGACAATGATCAGCAGGATCATAAACAAAGACCCCAGGATGAACGCCACTCGTAGGCCGCGCCATGTTCCCATGGTTATAGTAGATCCAGAGCCGTGATTGGTGAAGAAATAAGGAGAGGTTATCTCAGCTCCATGATGGCCTTCTATAGCGGAAGGAGACACTTCCTGCTTGCTGCCTGCAACTGAGAGAGACAGGAAGTCTGACCAAGACATTCATTTCACACGCAAAGTTACTAGTTACAGTGAAGATTATGATTTTATATACAAAATATATGATGAGTTCATAAATTATAATGCATTGTTACAGACTATAATAGCCAGTAGAAGAGGTTTAAATTACTTCCACCTTGATCAGTTTTTCTGATATCTATGTCTATAACTATACATGTGTAACTTTTAATAGGAGAATAAACACCATATTTCTCTTATAAATTTAAATTTAAATTCATAACAGGTGATGCACGTACTGGTCTGACTGGTAGATTACAGTGGCTAATGTTAACTAATGTCGGCAAACTTTAACTAAAGGTGCTGTTCTATAACTTTCTCTGTTCTAGCATTTATTGTTACACCTTTATTTTTATTTTATTTTATTTGTTTTTAGCAAAAGTTACATCGACTCATTTAGTATCTGTTCTTGTAACACTCACTATTCGTGTAACTGACCTCATTATCTAGAATAATAAACCCGTCATATAGAACGTAGAACCAACACATAATTAGTTCCAGAACTCTGTTCTAGAACAACACGGTTCACTGAAACATTGTGTTCTGTGTTTACAGGCGGTGAACGTCGTAACAATGTAACGTTCTCCGAGCTGCCTGGTTACCGTGGCAACAGCATGCACTGACTCTCATTGTCCTACATTCACTGGTTAGGTTAAACTAATATTTGTATATACTGTACATGTTTATTTACATATTCATAAAAATTTATATGGAACAAAGTAAGCTCAAATAAAATGAAAGAAAAATACTGACTTTAAATCCTGCACGCATGCTCTTCATCTCACTTGAATGACTGAATTTTAAAGAACGACCATTCAGGCGCGGCGTCATCTGAGCCTTATAATTTGCAACAGGCAGTGCAGAACACTAACAAGAGTACATAGCGGCCTAAGGTGTCGTTTTTACACACAAGGAACAAATTAACATAAAAAACAACATAAGCCGGCGGATATTAAATGTCTTGGGGAGTTAAACATAGTGCACATACTTTATGGGTGCTCTTTTCACTGGAAATAGAAATGCAGAATTAATTGGTGAGGGGGTGGTTTTTGTAAATGCCAACACAGTGAGTAAAGATGTGCAGAATAAAATAACACAGTGAGAAGTGTGAGCTACAATTTCACACATGTATGATCAGTAATGCAGGGCTGGGCAATAATTTAATAATATCATTGACAGAGAATCTTATCATGATGATATAATCTTATTTTAAGATAGATTATTTCATAACGTTTGTGTTAAACATTTAAAGGGTTTGGTAGTTCATACTTCTGAACACTGATTTGATTAGTTTGGCATTGCCTACATTTGCCAAATTGTGATATAGAATTGGAAAACACTGTATTTTATACGATGATCTTAATTTCAACCATAACTACCAGCCCTAAATCCACACGTGGAAGATAAGTCACAAAAATACTTGGCAAATGTGGCATTGTGAACCTAATCACATTAACTAATGAATCACTTTAGTCTTTGATGTTTGCAAAAATATCTTTTAACAATAACACAAAAACCAAACTTAAACAGCTACAGCTTCGTAAAAACCTAAGATTTGACAGTTGGCTGCACTCAATAAGATGCATCAGCGGTGGGATGTGACTAACACATTTACATACAGGCCACATACTGAATTACAGTGTGATTTGAGGTATTTCAGCTACTGTCAGTGCTATTTTACAGTTCCCCTCTGCTCAATTGCAGAGCAAATAATTGTACTTTGGACTTTTTGCTTGACTGCATTTTATTTGACAGCTTACAAACTGTAAAATATGATGCATCATTATAATACAAAACCAAAATCAAAGGCAGGCAGAGTTGCCAAAAACTCTACTTATACAAGAGTGTGAAAGAATGTACTTTTACTTTTGATACTTGAACTGCACTTCAGTAATATGCGGGCTACTTTTTACTTGTTATTTTCTTTTCTTACTACTGTGTGACACATGAATACATTTTATATTTTTTTCTCATACTTTTATATTTGTATTTATTTTTGTATTTGTTATATCCCTTGTTTTTGCACTACTTCTGTTACTGACACTTTGTTTCTGCACCTTTTCTGTTGCTGTAACAGGTGATAAATAAAGTCTCTCTTATCTTACTTGGGTTTAGTAAAATATCCCAATCATTCTTCCAGGGATGCAGCCAAATAAGTGGCATTAAATTCAACTTGTAGTGGACATCATCCAAAATATCTCACAGTGCGAGGTCCAAGCAGACATTTTAGAAGTATGTGCTATAAATGGTTTTGACCCGAGGGAATCCGTGGGAACCTCTAGCCCCGCCCGGGGTGCTCAGCTGTCACTGGGATGTGAACAAACGGGGCGGTGGGGGAGGAAGCAGCCCCAGTGCAGAGCCTGCTGGAGGGTTTACACCCCTTATTGTCTGTCCCATAAAAACATCTGCTGTCGGGGAAGATTGTGGAAAAAATGACGGTTCTAATAAAACCAGGGGAGGAAAAAAAATCCAAACTGGGGGGGAAAGCAAAGCAGAAAATCCTTCAGCTCATATTTTGACAGAGAAAATTATAGTGGTTTTTTTTCTTGTGGTGTTTCTTTCCACTGGGTTTTAAATCTAAACTCCACGTTGACTGGAGGGGCCTATTTTGAGAAATCAACATCCACTAAACTGTCTCGTGTCTTGGCACGCGTTGTACCCACACACACACGTGCGCAAAAACACGCGTAAAAGGGGAAAAAAACATTAAAATATTCCTTTAAATATGTTTCAGGGGCTCACTGACAAATGTACATTGTAGCCCAGTGTGTGGCTATATGCTTTTTTCTTTTCATTTTGAAGAAATGTTGGCTGCTTATTAATAAAAAATGGTGTTGAATCAGAGTTAATAATATTCTTCTTTTTCTCACCATCACCTCCTCACAGATTTTCGGTCGGAAAAACAGCTTCAGTTTATACAGCACACAGGTTACAATGTGCCCTTTCAGCGGACACTGCTTCTCCTCCACAGCAGCAGCAGACAGACAGAAAAGCTGAACTTATTTTCCTCCACAGCCTCCTCCGCTTCCTCTCCCCACGAACCTCTTTACGCTCCCTTTGAGGTGGAATAAAAGCCCGGTTCTGTTCCCCTTTACGCCCTTCATGCCGGCAGCATCACGGCGACAATTAAGCCAGTCTGACCATGAGTCTGTCTGACTGAGAAAAAAGGGAACAAAGAGGCTAAATGTGATGTTTTCTCTTACCCGGCAGATGAGCTCCATGGTGCCGGTGGACCAGCCCTTTGTCGCCTGCTCGGTGTCCCCCCTCTCGGCCTGTCCGTCAGCCCGGTGATGGGACCGGCTGGGCACGACGGGACTGCAGCGGTCTACGCGCCCCAGACTGCAGACAAGTCTCGCGAGATTTTGGGAAACCCAGCCACCAACTCCTCCACTCACTCTTTTTTTTTTTTTTTTACACACTATAGCCCCATCACAGTGAACCACCAGGACTGGCCAGCTGTAAAACCATAAATCTGCCTGCTGTTTCCCGAAAGGGTGGTCCAGGGACCCCCAGGTGGTCCCAGGGGAGGCTGATGCTGGATTAGCAGCTGTAACTTTACTGGAATGAACAACAGGGTCCTATTTAGGACTCTGTGGGAGTCTATTTAGGACTCTGTGGGAGTCAATCTCTGATAGGAAAAGGGAAAAATCATGAAAAATGATGCATGATGTGAATAAAATACTCACGGTGCATCACAGTTATTACATACTAAGTCAAAGTTGTTAGATAGATTAGAAAACTAAAATCATGGGATATTCAGCCACAAAATAGTCAAAATTTTAAGATACTGAATCAAAATTATGAGATGCTGAATTAAAATTAGGAGATACCAAGTAAAATTATGAGATCTTAAATCCAAATGATGAGATGCTGAATCACAATTAGAAGATAATAGGTTAAGATTATAAATCCTGCCTTGGCAGAAATGGGTCTTGATATAACCTGCCGCTCCTGAAACTCGATAATTTATAAGTGGATTTTAGCATCCTGGTAGGAGAATTCACATCTTCCAATTAAAAGCATACATATATATATAGTATTATACACTTCCATAGATTTTTTCACTTGAAAATGAACAAAATGATAAATAACAGAGAGGCTTTAGTATTATTCCCCCAGAATATTATTTCTGATCAATCAATAACTGAACAGTTAACAGAATAAAGTTCCAAGCAGACCATCTTTTAGTTTCCTGGTCAAAACTTTCTCAGGGTAGTTTAGGGAGACTCGTGACTTCAGTATTTCTAAAATCATGGCTACAGCCCTGATAAGAAATGCAGACGTTCATCTCACTAAACCCTCAAAAAGCACAGAAAACAAATAGCAAATGTGTTATTTAAAGCATTGCCATTAAATGAAGTGTCAGAGAGTTAGCTGATTGAATTTCTTGGTAATTATAGAGGCTCTAGTTTTGTGGTTTGACAGCAGTATAATTTTAATTTGAAGGTGTTTTTCGTCACCTCTCTGCTCCTCCATAAAAAAAAACTGTAGAAAAGACTTTTCAATAAATTACAGCCCAGTGTGACACCACCATAAAGTACAACCTTAAGTTATTAGTCAAAAAAGCATTTATGAGGAAATATTTAATGCATTAAACTGTTTTGGTATTTCTGATAAGTCAGTATCCAGAATGTGCTTGCTTCTTTTATGAGCTGAAGTCTAAACTAAGTATAACCCATTTTGAATGAGGGCTCAAGAGCTGTCTCTTAATGAGTATTTATAACATCTGTGGGCTGATGGGAAAATGATGGGGTGGCTGCTGTCTCCACATCAGAAGGACCAGGCGGCGGCTCACCAGTAGTCTAAAAGTTAAGACCACACTGAGCCTGTAACCAAAGAAAGTCTGGAGCTTTAGTGAAGGCATCTCACATTCATACCTTCAGCTTTTCCATCAAGTTCTTTAACAATAGATAATGTCTTCTGTAATTCAGTCATAAGGTGACTGATCTGTTCATGTTGTGTGAACATCTGTACAGAACAGGTTGAGCATACTATGCTTTAGAGCAGGTTAATGAGCTAAAAGACCTCTGCAGCCCATAGTGTCGATATTCAAACAGAGAGTGGATGAACACTGTCTGACCTCACGTCCATTAGGGATTAACCATGCAGACTAATGAAGCTAAATGGTGTCTGCACATCGGGACCTGACGGCTCCGTTTGATGAGTTCACAGTGCCGCAGATGTTGAATAATTTTACTGTAATTACAGACTTTAGTCAGGCCAACCTGCTCGAAAACTCCCTGACAAAAATCTTTGGGTCAATTCAGTTCATCCGTACAAAAGAAGGTTTACTGTATCTTACTTTGCACAAGCAGATTAAATGATTTATCAGTCGCGGTGGGGATGGTTTGATAAATGTGTGAAGAAACTTCAGCAAGACTTTCACCAGAATGACAGGCCAGCTAACCCGAGGAATAAAGAGAATCTAAAGATCTTGGATGCTTAAAATCTTTGAGGACCAAAAAATACACAATATGTATATGAAGCAGTGAGTGACCTTGATGTACAAATTATTTGATCTATGTTGAAGATAAAACTATTAATTTTTGAGCAGAACAACAGACATTTGAGCAGAAAATTTCCCCATAAACTAATTTTCTCCTTTTTCAAACCTAACATACAGTGACCTCTAGTGGCACAGTAGTGAGATACAGCTTTGATTTTAACTGCAGCTTCCGAAGACGCAGTAAAGTTTAGACGTAAAAGTTCAATAGATCATGGGTGTATTCATAAGCGCATATAGAGCTGCTACTAACAAATACCTCTGCTAGAAATTAAGGAATTAATCTGGAAGTGGATTAATTAAGACAATAATTAAACCTGTGGTTTCAGTTTCCGCAGAGCTGTAGGTTATGTCTTAAAATTGCTTGTTTTGTCCAAAAATATTCAATTTAAAATATAAAACAGTAAAAACTCCTCACATCTTGAGGCTGGAACCATGACATGCTGGCTTGATAAATTAATTAATTATCAAAATTTTAATTTTCTGTATTGAGTATTAAACTACTGTCGTGATCGTGTCATTTAAGTCTGACTGGGACTAGAGGACAGATGATTCCCCCTACAATAAAGAGCCAAACACTAAGACAGAGGCAGGTCGTATTGTGTTTGAATGTTTATTTAAAGTTAATCCCACTGCGCACCCCCTCCCTGTGTGAAAGCCTAGTCTGAAAGGAGGAGGATACAGGCCACTATAGCGCCACATCAGCACATTTATTAACAAGGCTACTTGTTTAGTCACAACACCTCCACCCCTCACTGGTATGGCACCCTGTGCTGCCCTGTGATAACACACTAGCATGGTGAGGCTAGTTCAGAAACAACCCCAGGAAGAGGAAGGTCCAATAAGAGAGGGGGCAGAGATTAGAAAGTGAGTATCTCCAATTAATGAATAGAAAAAAGGAGGCAGTATTACTAAATATCAAGTTCCACAGAGAAAAAAAAAAAGGGGCGGATGATGGTGAGAGACAAAGAGAAAATATTCAATAGAAAGTATTCTCTCTTGTCTCGATGTGGCTGCTGATCCGCAAGGCGGGCTTTGATGATGTCACTAAAGTTGAACGCTGAGGCTTGTGATCGTGAAGCCAAAGATTCACAGCGTGGTCGTCGTCCTTCTCCAATCAGTGACGCAGTTCTTCTCTCCTCCTTCCACACAAAAACGGATGGACTGAGACAGAAAGAGAGGACATAAAGTTAATTACAGATCAGGAACATGTTCTCGTTCTGGGTTATTTACATAAAGGAAGGGAAAGAGGGATTAGCACCCCAACAGTGGTTGTTAATCTTAAAAGGCCCAATTCATTATACAAGGCAGATGGAGGAATGTGATTCATTTTTGTTAGAGTGCACTCAACAAGAACAACTTTCATTCATTAACCGTAGCAGCTGTGGTGGGAATGAATGAGTTGGTCACAAAATGCAGCTTTTTTTTTTTACAGAAAAACTGTTGACACGATGTAGTTTGGGTTACACAAAGTGAACATTATTACTGAAAGACATGAAGATTTGCAGGCGGCTCATTCTGTGCTTTCAGCAGCACATCCTATAATACATTCACTTTGACACAAAAAAACTGAAAACTATCTACATGGTCAAACAGAACAAGGAAGAAATGAGATTTGACTCTTTAACAGGGCCCAACATGCGGTTTGGACAGAACCAACCACTGACTTTGAACTACACAACAGTACAATTTAAAGTTCAGGGTTTCTATATGTATCAACAAGTTGAAGACCTTTTAATCCACTATTTAATGAAATTCAAGGTTAATCTTACAATAACAATGACATAAAATGTGAAAATATAGTCATACAAACACACAAGCTGCCTGTTCAAAAGTATAAGTACAGCAAAAAGCCAATAACTGGTTCAGTTGTTACAATATATTTATTAATGTGAAAAAATATATTTGTCATTGATCATTTAAAGACCAGGCTTACAGCATTCAATATATTTAATAAATGATAATATTTAAGACCCTCCCAAACAAAATGTAACACATTTGAGACTTTTAAAGGACCCACAAAGTATTTCTAAATGGTGTTAATTAATTGGACACATTGTTACCTGCGTAGGGGACTACAGATCTCCAAGAGGAATGATTTCTTCGCTGATAAAAAACTCAATGGTCTCCTCCTCCCAGTCGTCCACATTGCTGTCCAGCTCGTCAGAGTCCATTCCTGGCAGACACAAACAAATATTAGGATTTTGTCAATCAAAGATGAGGACCGTGAAAGGAGGTCAGCAAAGGTTCAAGGGTGCAGAAGTGAGGGAGGTCCCACCTCCTCTGAGTTCGAGGCGGAGGCTCTTCTGTTCCTGATAGGTCTGCTGCGCCGTCTCCCTGTAGCGACGGTAGTCCTCCATCATGGACCTGCGCTTGTCCACCAGCTCCTACTCAAAAACAGACACACAAAACATTTAGCTTGACAACAGAGAACACCATTTGGGATTGTATGCATGCAGCTTATGTCCCTTTCATTTTGAGAGGTTTGTAAATCATATTGAGATATTTGAGTCACAAAATGTGTTCAGACAGAGAGAGACAAAGACAAATGCTTTAAAACAAAACACTATAATTTTACTGTATGTGAACACCATTTTCACTGGTTTAGAAAATACTGAAAGAGCCAAATGAAAATGGTAAGAAATAGGCGTGAACGGCCTGGATCAGAGAAATGAGTGGGTCAAACCTTAGAAGCCTTGGACTGGCTCAGACGATCCTTCTGCTCAAAGATCTTCGAATATTTCTTAAGATCCTTCTTGATCATCTGAAAGAAGCGGAGGGATATTCACGGTATAGGCAGGTTCCACAGCCGCAAATCACAAGTAAGACAAATATAAAATACAAACATGTACAATGCAAGTTCAATATGACACATTCAGAGAAATACATTCATAGAATATATTGTAAATATTATTTGTAAATACTGAATGATGAATGTATTATTTGTTATAACTTGATACTTATCACTGTACATTCATTGCTAATCATTTGTCAGTGTTGGTTATTTTCTGTACTGGTTTGGCAATATGAGTTTCTGATTTGAATTGTTGTTATTATTGTGAACAATATTTAAGTATGTGTTGCACCAGTACACAGAGGGTAGTTGTGAGCCTCAGTAAGAATCAGGAGCCACAAAGCAGCTCTGATATGAGGCGTCAGAAAAGCTGTTTGTTGTCACTGGCTCAAACACACAGTATGTATATAGATAAAATGGCACCTTGATCTGTTCGGAGCTGAGCAGGGTGGGAGGTCTGGGTCTCCAGAGCAGCTGACAGAAGCGGTCCTTGTTGTTCTTCTGAAGAAGACGGCCTTGGAATGTCCACAGCCAGTATGCGTTGTCCACCTAGACAAACATAAAAAGGTGGAGGACGGATGTGAGTGAAAGTTAATGAATTTCCATTTAGAAGCAGTCAATCGGTCTGGCAAGAAAGGAAAACAAGTATTTATGGTGTCCCAGAGCAGCATGTACCTTGTGGCTCCACCAGGAGACGGAGGTGACAACATAGCGACCGGTCGGGTCCCACTCCACGTCAGAGGCCATGTAATGCTCTGCTATGTTCATCATGGTGCAGTCTGATGTGTCCACAAAGGCAAGAGCTCCATTCATGCTGCACACGCATAGAAAAAGAGAGGATTATGTTCACACATTCATCAGGACAGACGCTCACATACAAATGCAGATCTATATAATTCTATGAGCCTCAGACCAGAGTTAGAATCAGGAGCTTAGCTCTCATACGAGGTGTCAGAAAAGTTGTTGAGCATGTCATCAGTGGCTTCTTGTGTCTGTCAATCACACAATTGCAAACACACACAAACAGATTTAACAGACCTCCTGAGTCCAGCCAGCACCAAAAACTGTCCCTGGGGGCTCCAGAAGATGCTGTTAGCCTGCTGCTTGTCAAACATCTCTGTAGAAAAAGGACAAAATGTCACATTCAGTGGAGATCAAACTGTGAAACGCAGTGGACAGTTAGTGCGTCTGTCCGATCTACTCACTTGTGAGCTCAATCTTGCCGTTGTTTTTGACATGATAGAAGGAGACGCTGATTCTGGGAACCTCTCCATGGAGAACAGCAAACTTGCTGCCGTTGGGTTCCCATGCAAATGCTATGATGCTTTCTGGAAAGACGAAAACAAAACACACAGTGGGTCTGAGTTTTCCTTTCTATGGCAAAGAATCATCATTACTTTGTGCCTTTATTATACTCTTACCCTTCATCTCCACCACATCAACAGGAACCTGCTTCTCCCTCATGCGGAAGATTTCAAAGTTGGTGACGACACCCTGAAAAAGATTGAAAAAAAATACATGTAGCATTTGATTTTTTACCAGTGAATTCTCAACCGGTTTGCCCTTTTTCTGTCCACGTGCGTACCTGTGTCCCTTTAGGAGTCCTATCCACTTTCACACACAGGTAATCCCCATTTCTCTGCCAGTGCAGTTTGCAGTCAACAACATTGAAGAGGTTGCGGACACGGATCTCCTGACGGGAGGGCAACTGCATCAGAGTCACTCTAGCTGGGATATCTTTGTCCTCAGGTACCCAGAATGCTATGATGTTGTCACCAGGGGACCATGAGAAGTCCCTGCAGATGCACACACAAACACAGATTCTTGTCAACACCTCTATAGAGAATGCTATAACAATTTAAAGCATGTAATTACAAGAAACTAATCATCACAACATCATCAAGGACTCTTACTTGATCCCGGAAATCTTGAGACTCTTCTTGTCAAGCAAGCCCATAGACTGAAAGGAGCAGAAATATGCCTTTAACGTTACTTGTCCACTTTTACATAAATACAACTTCTATAACTACTAATTCTGCTTACTGGAGTCTCATAGATGCTCAGCGTGTCTGTGGTCATCCTGGCGAAGAACTTCCCATCATGGCTCCATCTGAGAACAAACATGTTGCATTATAATATGTTCAATCACTGCAGGAGCAACAAATGTGAAAAGACCACAGAAGTAATGAGGACAGAGTACTGACTTAAATATGGGCCAGTGTGCAGAGCTCTCGCAGTGGAAACCTCTCTTCTTCTGTCCGGTCAGAATGTCCCAGATGATGATGGCCTGCGGGTCCTCCTTGGTGTCCATCAGTGGACTGAACGTCACCACATACCTGGAGGGCATCACCACCAAACACGGAGATTCAGGCAGGTCAGAAACTACAGTGATTCTGACATAATCCAGTATTAATAATTTATGGTTATCTTAATAGCTTTGACCCAGGACCTTTAGTATTTGCATCAAGTAGCTTGTGAAAAGTAAGATGTATCAGAAATGGTTTTTTTGTGTAGCTGCTGCTTCAGTGTGTAAAATACATATTTAATCAACATTTAGGTAAATAAAAGTATTGTATCTGACTTCAAAATGACTAGAACGTACAAAAATGTTTAGTATTGGTCCAGTAGACTGCCTCAGCCTGCTGCTGAGAGAGAGCAGTGAACAGGCTACAATGTAATCCTTCTGGGCAACTGCACCAAACCAATTCACGTCCACTAAAAGTGCTTAATTTTGCTAATGGTGGGTTCAGATTGTTATTCTAAGTTTCTGACAATGTTACAGAAAGGATCCCTTCAGAGATAGACCTGTATTGTCCTTTTGCGTAACTAGAAAAGCTGTTATGTCATCACTTGATTGAAAGTCACCAGAACCCATTGACAAAAACAGTAATTTTACACAGCAGTTGCTGATTTTTTGTCCCTACCAGTCACTTCGATACGAACATATGTGAAAATAATGCCCCGGTTTAATAATACATGAGTTATCCTTTAGGAATTCAGGGCACAGAAAACTTTATTTAAATATTCATCTTTAATTACAATGCTTTTTGTTTTAAATTATATTCAATTCATTCTTTAATAGAGAATTTTATTGCTGAACTACCTGCTGATAAAGGCACTAGTTGAATTAAAAAGCCGTCATCGTACATTTCAAACGCTGTATCAATTCCCATAACACAACAATACTTGATGCTAATATGTTAATATATATATATATATACACACAGTCAAAGCACTAAAAGCGCTACAGAAAGTGTGAGTGAGTACTGTGTCGTTGCTTACCTCTCACATGGCGAGAAGTCAATGAGGGACACACCCTGATGGCTGAACCTCTGAATCTGCTTGAACTTCTCGCCGCCCCACAACGCAATGCCACGTTGGTGGAAGGTAGCCAGGTAGGTGCCTTTGGGAGACCAGCGTACATACGTCTCTGTCCAGCGCTGCATCAAGACACAAAAAGGTTATTGGTCTGCAAGCCAGTCGCTACTGTTGGATCACATTCTGCACTTCAAAGAGTGATCAGCTACTTACTGCTCTCTCTTCAGCTACGATTGGGTCCTTTGCATCGTTATTAAAAATGGCAGTCCTCTCTCCGGCTTCATAGATCACACTATACTGGTCGCGACAGTCTGAGTCCTCAATCCAGTGGCGCATGTTACCCTGAATAGACAGATATACAGAGTTAGTGGAGCTCACAGCAATTTGGCACTTCATTTGTTCTGCGGATATTCCCAGTGCGTTTAAGCCTACTGAGAATAAAAAAAGCAGATTTTTTGATAACAGAAATAAAATACTCACAAAATCTTTGAAAGGCTGCTTCTCTGGAGTTTCCCACTCATCACTGATATTCATGTACCTGGGAAAACGATTAAAATTTATCGATTTGTCTCACATATCTGCTGTCACATTTACTGCATTTCTTATCAGATGCTGTGCACTTACTTGTCAAAGTCAGTGAAGAGATTGACCCTGAATGTATGCTGTTTGTCCAGTTTGTATCCATCTGCGTTCTTTACAGCCTCAAGGGCCTGGGTAGGAGCAGCATACTCCAGGAAGATGTACCTGTGTGAGGTAAGAATCTTCTTTAGCATTAAACTCAATATTAAAGCAGTACACTTGCATAACAAATTAGAGCGCTAAACACACACCCTTTGGTCATGCCATCAGCCTCTGGGTAGAACTCCGTGGTGATCTTGCCAAACTTGGAGAAAATCTTGTGTATGACGTTCTTGAGTTTCTCCAAACGCTCTGGGCCCACCTGAGGGACGTTGTCCACCACCACCACCGAGTCGATGCCGTCAGCCTCCTGGGGCTTCTCCCTCAAGATGTCATCCAGGAGCTCTGAGGAGAACAGAGAGGGGAAGGGAAATGTTAGTCAGTTGTGCAATGAGACCACAGGCTTCATTTTTGAAGATCACAGCTTAAAAAGTTTCCTTTACTAATAATTTCATTGAAGAGTGGCAGAATTAAAGATAGAAAAGAAACAAGGGGAGTAAAAAGAGACATTTAAAGGTCCTCAGCTGGAATGGAATCAGGGATGTTACAGGAATATTATATGAGCCTTGGTAAATTTTCTTATTCTCCACAATGAAGGCAAAATATTGTGCACTATGAAAATAGTTATTACTAGCCCAAATTATCTCATTTTGTTGTTCTACGTGCACCACACTCTGTTACCAGTTTATCAGATGGTCCCAGCTTTAACTAACAAGTGTAATCTCATGATTTAGAGATTGAGTCTAACTTTATGGTGATCTTAGAAGCTGTAGTTGGTGGTGCTGTTAACATTGTATTGCTGCTGTTTCTCATATTCAGTCTGCCCTCATTGATTTAAATTGATTGGACAAAACATAAAAAAACTCTTTTTGTAGTATAACAGAGTTCAACAGCACCACACAGCTGAACCAGCACTTCTCTTAAAGTAGGGCTGCTGTATTAGACACCTGCTCCCTCATCCTAAGAGTATTACTGATTTTGCTGATGAATTTCCAGAAATCCCTGGAGTCTGTTTTGCAGAGCAATGCTGAAAAATAATTACAAAACATCCTAATAAAGAGGGTTTCTGATGTGCCACTATATTTAGCAGAACTTAGGGACATTATGGACCAAACACCCCTCAGCCCCGGGTCAGGATTAACGTGACGTTGATGTGAAAGCTACCATTTATCATCAGCTCATTCATCCAACCTTCAGACTGCGGATCACAGCAGTGGTCTTGGCCTTGGTTATGTATCCACACAGCTACAAGAAATGTTGGCAATCAGACAGCTTCCCCCTCTTATTGTGCAATTTAATTTCTCCAAAATGTCAGCGACAAGGCCACAGTGAGTGACTGTCTGGGATCTGGGTGAGGCTTCAATGGGCGTGAAACGAAACTCCGCCAACACCGGTTACTGTTAGCTCGCGTTGGGGACACGTCAAAGGAAAATGGTGACTGTATCTGTGTATTTTCCCAGTATTCAGACACAGGGTTTTAGACACTGAGGTCCAGAAGGCAAAGTGACATGCTAGCTAGCTTTTTAGCATCTGTAAAACCACCACCGTTGAGCCCACAGCTCCAAGCTAACTGTTAGCAACAGGCCGGAAAGCCGGCGTCTTTCCTGCTGCCGCTCACCCTCATCATCGACGTCATCCTCGAAGTCCTCCGGGTCGCTGAAGGAGGGTTCCTCCTCTTCGTACTCGGGGTCGTCCACCATATCCACCGTTTCTTGCATTTATCAAGACTACGAGTCGGATTTCTCGCTACAACAGGGCAAAAATCCCAAAAACTAAGAGGCTGACGGTCCTCGGCCGGTGCGGCACCATGTGCGAAAATGTGAAAATGGACGATGAGACGGAAACACGACACCGGAACTTGTTCGGAGGCAGAGATGCGGGGCGACGTTAGATCTGTAAAACACGAGGATGTGACGCCACACGGTGACCGTACAGGTAGTTTATCCCATCTACAAGTTTACAGATCAGCTACCAGCGCAGGTGTCGCTGTTATGACTCTTACATTTTACGCACAGAGAAGAAAGAAGAGGGAAGCCACGCACCGGCAAATCCGAAACTATTTCCCGCGAGATGGACGTTTAGCAAAACTACAAGAAAAAAAAAACTACAGTTTGCTCTTTTAGCTAGCCGTGCCCTTTCACTCAAGACTACATTAACACAGGGTTTTAGCTGCGTTTCCAGACACGTGGGTTGGTGTTAGCTATGTGAGCCTCAATGTAAACATTTAGCAGTGAAGTTCAGTACACACACATTAGCACACGTTAGCACCATGGACAGAGAGTGTGTGTCGCTGCTGCCCAGTGTGTGTGAGGTGCTGGCGGACTCTGGGAGGTCTCTGCCCGATGACACCAGCCTGGAGAAACTGCTGGACTGGTTCACAGGCCTCACCAAGGCTGGTTAGTACTGAACACGGTGGGATGGTGTGGTTTGGCTTCCTGTCATTCTTCTCCTGTTGGTTTTCTCCCTCTGTGGTCTCTCCTGGTGTGAACCTTTAAATCCCTTTTTTTGTGGTTAGATGTCAGGTGATGTCATTGTTCATTTACAATGTGTCCCTACTTTAGACTTTAAACTACCAACTGGGCAAACAGCAGATCCTTAAGAGCCCCAAGTTCACTCTGTGGCAATGCATTCATGGGTATTTGACCACTTTGTTTGGGAATACTACTATGTATAATGAAATAAGCCTGCATCAAACTATTATTTAGATCTGTGTCTGCAGAAGCTGCATATTATTTTGTTGATTCATCCTTTTTTCTATAAAAATAGTGAAAAATGCTTTATAATTATATCACAATTGTTTCGCTGCCTAAGGCGATACGTTTAAATTGCTTACCAACAGTAGAAAATCTAAATATATTAAGTGTAATATCACATTACACAAAGAAATCTGGCAAATCAACACATATTTATTTGGATATTTTTGCTAAAAAAGGATTCATTAATTATCAAAATAGTTACTGATTGAGTTTCTGTTAATTGACTAATCAATTAAGCGGCTTATTGGTTCAGTTTGAAGAGGCTCTTGTAGGGGCCTTTTGCCTTTTGATACCTTTACTGTGAGAGTGAGTGGAACTGCAGGATCTCTGTACTACTGTCTCATGTCCACTTTTTCTCCTGATGAAGGTGGATCTCTGCTGGAGGCCTGCCCTTGCCTGCCTGAGTTCATATCCACTGTGGTTCACAACACCGCCTCAGACCCTGGTGTCCTCTCCTTCGCTCTCAAAGTCACCGGCTTAATGGCAGCCACTGAGGACGGCTTCAAAAGGCTTCAGGTAGAGTTAATAACTCTTTGCACTCTTACTAAGTTGTAATTAACCATTTCTGACTGTGGAGATGTTTCCGCCTGCAGGAAAGCTCTGTTCTGGACCTGGTATTTAACCTTCATCACTGGCAAGAAGCAGGGCTCTGGGAGGATCCTTGTTTACGGATTGGCTGGATCCAGGGCTTAAAGAACTTACTGCAGCACCCAGAGGCGCTCAGTTTCTTTGTACAATCAGGTGACACTTCATGTAGCAAATGAGACCTCATCTCCTAAAATGGTGTTTCTCATGAAAGACAATATGATGAGAGGTGGGCAGCCCACTTATTAACTAAAGTCTGCTTTCCTCACTCCCCAGATTTCATCGAACCGCTCCTACAACTGCAGACAGACACAAGTCTATTCGTTGCCTCAGCTGCCAATCAAATGCTCGCCCACATCCTCCTCTTCTTCCAGCCTGTCTCGCCTGCAGGATGTAACGGTGTGGATAAGAAAGAGGAAGATGCCGGGATGACACGCGCCTCCATCGCAGCCATCACCACGGAAACCAGTACAGAGTACACTGCTGTTGTCTCAGCTGTCTCCAAGTACCTTAAGGAGTCAGTTGTTCCCACAGAAAACCCACAGCTTCATCAGCGTCTGCAGGCCCTCAGACTGCTGGCCCTGCTGCTGGCCCAGGCCGGGCCTCCTCTCCGGGTCAGGCTACTCCAGACAGTCGCAGACTCTCTGGAGGAGCTGGTGACAGCAGGCCACAGTCAGCTCACACTGCCCCTGATGGACGTCATTCTGGCTGCACACAGGTAGACTAATGCTCATATGAGAGAGCTGGTCAGTTTACTCAAAGACCCTCATGTTACAAAGGCTTAACTTATGAATATTGCTGTAATTCCCTAAATAATTAAAAAAAGTCGGAGATGGAGTGCATATGTGTTTACATTGTGTATTCTGCTAAGACTACTCTTACAGTGGTTTGGTTAATGGTTTGGCACAGTTTGATTAATTTTAAGCACCAGAACCACTTGGTTAGATTTAGGAAAAGATCATGGTTTGGGTTAGAATAATTAGTCAAATACAATTACAAAGGGCGATGCACGTAAAATATCTTATTTTCAGCATACACCCGGGTGTAAATAGACACATTTGCTATTTACACGCCACTCTGCCTTAAAAATGTATGACAAAAGAAGTCCCAAGATTTAGATAAGAAATAGAAAATAGAGAAACACATATTTTTATGTAAATATGGAATTAAATTAATAGCTAAGAGATACACTAATAGAGCACCTGCTATATATATGTAAAAAGAAAGAGGCAAAATTGTGCTGTGATACCTGTTTAGTGCTGAAACGATTAGTCAGTTGATCAATTAGTTGAACACTTGACAGCCTTTGTATATATAATGAGTGTCCATGTGTGTTTTCAGCAGCTCCAGCGCTGATGAACATGTTCCAGACCGACTCGTTACCACCCGTCTGCTGTCGTCCATGTTGAACATTAACAAACCCTCTGACCTCATTCGTGCTGCAGCTGCCGTTCTTCACAGAGGTCACCAGTAAGCATCTGTTCACAGCACAACAGATTTTACACTCTCGTACAGAATGTGGCTTCACCATCACCAGCAGAAGCTCATTTTTTGAGTAGTTTAAGAAAACCAGTATTTATTTACCAGTTCCCATGGTTTTTCTTTTTTCCCTGTGTGTCTGTCCAGTGATACTGATCATACAGCCCGGGCCGTGAAAATACTACTGCTACCCCTTGACATTATAACTAGTCAGACTCTACTGGGCACAAATACCTCTGGTAAAACACACACAGATATACACAGAAAAAAAAGAACAAGAAAACTCTTTAGCATCTTAAGGAAAGATAAATATGTTCTGGTTTCTGCAGCAGACCGTCATCGGGTTTCTTTGGTAGAGCACCTGAAGAGTAAAAACTCCTGCATCTCTATGATCTGTGTCTGCCTGACAAACACACCACAGATCACACTCACGGTGAGGCTGGAAGGAAAACAGAGAAACGAGAGAAAATGACCAGTGTGTGTTTTTTTTTTTTTCTGTGAAGCTGACAGACATGATTGTCTCTTTGTTTCCCTTCAGCCTTCTGCTGTCCTCCCTTGTCCTCCACCTTTAATTGTCACAGCAGTTCTGTCATTGTTGAGGATCTGCAGTGGCGTCTCTTCCTCCTCACCCACTGGGTGTAGTGAGGTTTGCAGGAATGTGATCGGCAGTGGCAAAGTTCAGAAATGTGCTCTGGAGGCTCTGACAGCGCTCAGCAGCAGTCCAGGTAAAACACTGTTTATACTGTATCCACATAGAAAAAGATGCAAACACTTCAACTTCTGCCTGACGGAAAATTTTACTGAAAAAACAGCCACAGTGCTGACAGAATTTAACTGAGCTAGGCAATATAACATCAACATTATAAAAGTCTTGGATACAAGTAAATATAACTTGGCCCAAACAATTAGTTGGATTCTCTGACAAAGTAGAGGAAAGTAGAATCAAATATCATCATAAACTGACACAAAAACAAATACTACAATATATGAACATTATGATATCGTATGTGTTTTGTGTAAGAAAGAGTTTTTCAGGATAAAACATTTAGTATGTGTCCTCCATCTTGTGTACTGCAGGAGCGGAGGATAGGATCAGTGACGTGTTCACAGTTGTGATCCAATATCTGGACAATCCTGATTCGGACCCCACTGTAAGTCATGTGTGTGCTGATGTCTCTGCGGTGTCTTAGAAGAAGATGCCATCACACACTAGTGCATTAACCTGCAGGTTTAACAAGATTTGAAGAATAAAGTCAAAATTTTTTAGGAAGAAAAAGCCAGAATATTTCAGGAAGTTATAAATTTGAGAGGAAAAAAGTGTTAATTTTGAGAAAAGTTTAAGTATTTTGAGAAAAATGGTTGTAATATTTCAGAAATAGAGTAATATTTCAGCTAAGCAATATTTGATTGTAGTTTTAGAGATTTCCATAACTCTATATGTATATATTTTGAGAATGAGACAGTTGTATGATATCATTATCTATTTTGAATGCCTCAGGTACTCCACAAGTCCTACCAGGTCCTATTAAAGTGGAAGAGTGTGTGCACAGACCTCTCCTGTATAACAGACCAGCTCAGACAAGGTAAAGTTCACCTGCAGCCTCTTCACTGAAGCTCATCGACACTCTTCTGTGTAATGAATCTCCACACAGAAGAGACTCTGCTGCTGCTGTTATTGTTGTATAATGCGTTATTTAAATCATATGCATGTGTATACCGGTTAGATCTTGCGGAGGTCGTGAGGAAGCGTGTGTGTGACATGCGTTGGGAGGTGAGAGACTCAACCGTGGAGTTTCTGGGACGCCTGAAATCCGCAGAGGAGACGAGTGACGCGTCGGAAGCCCTGCTGGCTGGCTGCTGCACCAGTCCTCTCCTGACGGAGGCGCTTCAGGATACAGAGAGTTATGTGAGAGCCAGCGCTGTCACTGCACTGGCGAAGACACTGGCACACAGCTGGCAGCAGGGGGCAGCAGTCACTCAGGAGGAGGTACGCAGAAATGTTCTTACACTAGACTTTGTAAAATCAGTTGGCACAAGACTACAGGGAAGAACTTGATGTGGTGAAGGATACAACATCAGGTTATGGTCCTTCCTCTGTCAGTTGATCTGTCAGATTTTGCCAGCTTCTTTCTCTCTTCAGACAAGATCCTCACATCTCGATCGAATGTGTGGGCTCACACGACAGTATTTCATTTATTTTGGTCAGGTCCAGCTTTACACACATGCTGGGTATTGCCATATTTTCAGTGTTTCTCCGTATTACACCATCTTAATCATGTTGGATTACGTTCAGATTCGAGATGCTTATTTATACGATTATTTACAGTGTTCTCTATAAAATAGCAATAGAAACCTAATTGTTGTTTGAACATGTATTTTAGTTTTTATATATTTTACATTGTTATTGCTTTCTCGGTCTGTAAAAGTCTTCAGTCTTATTTAAGATAAGCATACTTACGTACTCACCTGTGCAGGTGTATAGGCCCTTTAAAGTAGTACAAAGGTATCATGTTTTCAGAAGGCTGAAGTACAATGTAAACTTGACCGTTGACTGATAATCTTTTGTGTCCTTGCAGACTGAAATAGTGACCCGGCTAATTGAAATCCTCTCCCAGGACACAGAGGGATTCGCCAGGAGGGCTGTCGTACAGTACTTCATCGCCTGGTTCTCGACACACTCCTCACACTCGCCTCCATTGTCACCCTCCTCCTCCTCTTCCTCCTCCACCTCTCTCCTCATGCAGTGTGTGCGCTCCGTCCTATCACAAGGCAGCTCAGATCTGGACTGGGAGGTCAAAGTTCACACGCTGGAGCTGGCTGAGCTGCTGCTGGACCAGGCCTTCTCAGGCCACCAGGGTTACAGGAAGAGCTCAGACACGCTTCAGGCCTCACCGCACCCCTATGGAGCAGCTTCTGACCAGGCGTACACACTTCACACTCACACTGGTGCACACACGGAGGGCGCGGAGTCAAATTTGACCGGAGCGTTAAACAGTTTAGTCAAGCAGGGAGTCATCTCAGCTTTGTTGAGTGGTCTGTTTGACTGCGATAGGCCTGTGGGTCTGAAGGCCTGTCGACTGCTGATAACACTCAGAGAGACTGTCTGCCCTCTGTCGCTACGGGCAACAGTTGCCAGCGTGTCCTGTGAGCTGCCTAGCTGGGGCTGGGGGCAGGAGATCAGAAAGACACTGGGGATGAAGGAGAGCGATTGGGCCATGGCAGCGCAGAGGGAGGCGGATGGCGGCGTGATGGTTAGTGTGTGTGAGGTGTTGAGGTCTCTGGGTTTAGACGAGAGGCTGGACGTCCTGACTCAGAGCAGCGACCACATCCACAACTCTCCCCTCTCTCTGCTGCAGGACATACTGACCGCAAGTGCCGCTCACTCTCGTCCAGACACGCAACCAGGGCAAGAGGTCATAGTGGACTGCTACTGACACACACACAAACATTGTCTCATGTTTGTTTAATATCAGTGATGATCGATATTCTGTTAACTCAATGTACATTTGCCTTCATGTTATGATATTTTGGTTACTGGAGTGACAGAAGTGCACTGATTTTACTGATTCTGTCTACTATTCTGTTTCTATAGAGTAGCAGAGCCCTGGTTATATCTGTGAAGGTAAAACAACATAAGAGATTATTTTTGATACACAATGTATTCATAATAAGATTAAATGGCTAAAAAACACTGAACTCTTGTCAGAATTACTTGTATTCAATTACTGCATCGAATATTACAATTACATCAAACATTAAACAAGAAGTTGTCTATTTATTAGCTTTTTCATGATGTAATGTAGCACTGTTGCCCTCCTCCAGGTTCAAATCCACATTTGAACCTGGGGTCTTTCTGTGTGGGGTTTGGACTGTGGGAGGAATCCAGAGTACCCGGAGAGAGCCCAAGCACAGAGAGAGCATATAAAGACATGCAGGTTAGGTTGATTGGTGACTCTAAATTGCCCGTATGTGTCAGTGTGAGCGTGAATCTCTATGTGTCGGCCCTGTGATTGAGTGCCGACCAGTCCAGGATGTACACCGCCTCTCGTCCAGTGTCAGCTGGGATTGGCTCCAGCCCCCCTCAGACCCTGAAGGATAAGCGGTATAGACAATAGATGGATTGATGGATGGATGGATGGATGATGTAATGTTTCCATTGATTTGCAAGATGCATCAATACAATGCAGTTGCACTTGTCTTTACTTCCAGCAGAGGTCACAACTCACCAATAGAGACAACTCACAGGCCTAAAACTGAGACCTGGCCAGACCTGCATTGATGTCTTTATAACCCAGCCTGACTGAATCTGCCAAATTTGAGAACTGTGTTTTAGTTTTACCCATTAATCACTGTGACCTCGGCAGGATGATTCAACTCCGGCTGTTGTAGCTGTATTGATTTAAACTGAAGCATCTTTGTTTCAACGGAGATGGATGACTTAAAAAAATGCGACTGAAACGAAAAAGAAACATGAGAAAAAACGTCTTTATACCTTACATGTGTTTTTTCACATGACAGCGTGTTTGTCACACACTGAAAAACAGTTAAGTAAAAACATCGCTGTAGTCTTGTCCTCCTACTTTTTAAAAAATGAATTGTTATAAATAAATAATGGTTAAATCTTTGTGAAACTGTTATAATTTCCTTGGTACAACAGTTTAGTACTTTCTTGAAATCTATTCTGGCATTGTATTTTGAATTATTCAGCTGCACTAGATTTTCAGTTGCTCTTTGCCTCTGATGAAGAACATTTTTATCTTCGCTGGTATAATGGAACTTCAAAGTGTTGTAAACTTTACTTAATTGCAGTACTGGTGCAAATATATTTATATTATTATTATTTTCCACCACTGCCACTGTTTTCATGGTCAGCCGACACTGTGAATGCTTTATACCTTTTTTTTTTTCAAATATGAAAAAGAGCCAGTGAATCAGCTGGTGCTTCCAGATTGGTTAACATTTGCAAAGACTTGTTATTATTATAAGAAGTCATAAACACTCCAGGCCGCTACGCTCTACTCTAGATTATTTTCATTCCCTCCTTCCTTCCACTGATTTCCCTCGTGGAAATGCTTCATTAAATCCTCACAGTTTAAAGAGTGTAGACATAACGATGGAGATGAAGAGGGCAGTAGCCGGCTCCACGTGCTCACTCTCTCCCTGACTCAGTCACATGGAAGAACAGAGGGACACACGCGCAGAGAAAACTCCTCATTAACTAATGAGCAGGATGTCAGTGACTGCCTACACCCACACACTCACACACATTATCTCATCCAGTAATCGTGCCATCACCCCTCCTGTGCTCCATCACACAGCTGTATTCTCTCTCTTCATTCATGAAGTGAAACTATTTTCGTGGCCGACTCTTTCTCTTCAGCATGGAGGCGGTGGCTCTTTTCTCTTTCAAGGCATCAGAGCCAGATGAGATCAGTTTTCAGAAAGGAGACATGATCAAGGTAAGTTTGTGTTTAGAGGTTTTGGCCAAAGTTAACAAAAAGATGGTGCGTTAACATAGTAAGAATAACTGTGCATGTGTGTTGTAGGTGACAGAAATGGAGGATGATTCTTGCTGGTGCACAGCAGAGATCCAGGGGAAGCGTGGCTACGTGCCAGAGAACTACATTTCCCTCCTTCCTTACCCGTAAAAAATAGAATATGTCTATGTATTTTACAGTTTAGATTTTTTTTCCCTGCTTAGATTGTGCATTTGAAGGGTTTTCCAATTATTTATCTATCTATGATAGATAAATAGATAGTTAGATAGATCTATTCATATATATATATATATATATATATATATATATATATACATTATTGGAAAAATCTAATCTCATGACCTTTTAGAGTTATTTGGAGACCTCCTTTTAGAGTTCTGAACCTCAGTTTGGGAAACACTGATATACATACTTGAGTAGATTATTTAAATGGTACTCATGCTTATGCCAGTTTAAAGAGTAGCATGGATTTACTGTAATTCTCAGAATACATTATTAACTCAAGAGGAAAGTTACTGATGTGTGTGTGTGTGTGTGTGTGTGTGTGTGTGTAGCTGGTTCGCAGGACGAGTGTCGAGGCTCGAGGCTGAAAAGCGTCTGCGCTGGCAGGATGCTGGAGTGTTCCTGGTGAGGGAGAGTGAATCAGCTCCTGGAGAGTTTTCTGTCTCTGTTAGGTCAGTAAACGCACCACACAGACACACACAAACACAAGAGGGAAAGTCTTACTGACTGACTAACATTGATGTTAGTTGTCAGTTTCCACATTGTGATGTGAATAAGTTCCAAAATGTTTGGCTACTGAGATGCAGCGGTTATATTTGCATGTGTTGAATTTGCTGCACTGCTCTGTGTCTTTACGCCCAGAGAGGTGAGCATCTGCTCCTGATCTCAAAAGCAAATACTTTGCTGATAGAATACACTCTACAAACAGAAGTGCTGCATGAAACAGGCAGGCAGCAGCATCTCCTTGTTGTATTATGTGCTGCAGTTGGATGTTTGTTTTCCGTCACACTGAGCACATTAGCGAGTTACAGCATTCACATGTCTTTGAGTGTGTGTCAGGGTCAGTGGAGGGAAGAGTCAGACTATTAAAATATGCTGTACAAAAAGGCTGTGCGCTAAAAATATAACAGCCACACAGACAGTAAGTGTGTGTGTGTGTGTGTGTGTGTGTGAGAGAGAGAGAGAGAGAGGAAGTGTAATTGGGTCACCAGAGTGACGTGGGACACATTTAATCATTGAGGGAAAATTAAATGTGTTCAATAATCGGGGCATTACATAACACCACTCAGTCTTTAATCAAACACAGGTACATTATGCAATTGACACATGCCACAGACATGCATGTACATAATGTTCGCATATTCAATCTTTTATGGCACATCTGTCTGCCTGCGAGGGTTGAGAGTTAAGTGTTGTATTTATGTTCACGCTCACATAGTCGGACACTTAACACAAGGTGTAATCCTCAGGATGGCCAACAGAGGGTAATAACACTCAACAAGAGCTGTTTTATCATTTTAAACTTGTAAATTAAATGAGATTATTTTAATCCTCAGCATGTCTGCAGCTCATCTAGATCTGTTCATTTAGTTCATGGCAAACACTACAATGTATTTTGTGAGATGCAACAGAGGTGAGCTTCCTCTGAACTATCCATCCATTATCTATACCTGCTTTTTTAAACCACAAATTAATTCCATACTACATACTACCTCGAAACATGTTTTGAGTATGTAGTGTGTTAAATCTGACCACAAAATAAAGTTTTCTTGCAACAGTACTATGCGCAAAGGAAATGGAGGAGCTGCCCACAGCTGGAAAAAATTAAAGGTTTGTAGTGGTGAAAGAGCTCCAGGAACACCACAGAAAACAAAAAATGACTGTAAGTTCTCTTGGAAAAACATTTAGCTTTTTGTCTATTAAATTTAACTGGCATCTGTATGCCACAGTGTAATTAATCCATCTGTAAGTATTGTTTCAGAAAGAAAATCCAGATTTCTTGTATTCTTACTGCAAAAGACAATATATTATACATTTTATTACATAATAATGTATATTGTGCAGTATAGAAGTGGGACACTGCAGTAGGCAAACACTCAAATTCACACACCTGTGAGCAATTTAGTGTTTCTAATTAACCCAACTGTATTTCTTTAGACTGTGGGAGGAAAGTGAAGCAGAAACAGGGAGAAGATGCGAACTCTGTACAGAAAAGAGATGGGATCAAACTCAGGACCTTCTTCTTTGTGAAAGGAAACTACCGTGCTGCCCCAACATATCAGCTAGAACAGTACAAAATCTCCCAAACCTCTCATTGCTTAGCCTCACATATCTCAGCACACAGGCCTTTGTCAGAGGCCATCGAGGCCGGCATCCTCCTCCTTTTAGAGACATTAAATGATTATCTTCAGGTGTGTAAGAGGTGAACAAGCTTAATGACCAGTTACACATCAGACAGGAGCACATTGTGTAGAATAAACCCTAATCTATAAAATGTCAGACCGTAGTGAAAAAATAAAAATGACCGTCACAGCTTCAGATTGCTTGTTTCTTTTCTGACCAGCAATCCAAAACCTGAAGGTATTCAGTTTACCCTCATATAAAACAGAAAGAGGAAAAACAGCAAATGCTCACATTTGAGAAGCCGGAAACAGTGAGTGAACATCAGTAACAGTATGAGACAAACTTCTTCAAAACTACTTTCAAAACTGCTCAGTGCAGATTGATGTTTTTTTTAGTCACATGTGTGTTTGAGCCCCATAGCCTGGGAGAAATTCTCCTGTGATGACTTTGGAAATACACACACACGTGCAGATGACTGTGGTGTCATTTCCCTGAGGTGTGCACATAGTGTCTGCATGCATTCCCACACAAAGACGCAGCCAGAGGAATGAAGAATAACTCAACTCTCGCTATGACACTGGTGAGCAGCAGGTATAGGAGTACAAAGGAGACTGCATACTTGCTTTTATCACCTTCACCTCTGTCACTTCTTATTATTTTGCAGCTACGGTGAGAGGGTGGAGCATTTCCGAGTGCTGGAGGGGGGCGGTCAGTACTGCATCTGGGACGAGTCGTTTTGCTCCCTCAACCGGTTGGTGGATTTCTACAGAACTCACAGCATCGCCGTGGAGAAAGTGGTCTGCCTCAGAGACCCTCCCTTGTCCCCCCACCTGCTGTCCCCGCCTGGACGCAACCCTTACCCCAACCCTTACAAAAGCAGCTCTCAGGAGTCCCTCCACTCAGCCCGCCTCTACTCTCTCCCCTCTCACCCAGAGAGAGAGTCCTCCCAGTGTCTGCTTGAACCAGCTGTGGGGGTATGACAAATCCTGAGGTGTCATTATTCCTGATAAACAGCTCGTACTCCTGTTTGTCTGGTGTCATCATGACTTCTGCTCTGTCTCTGTGTAGAAACCTCGTTTGGCTCACGCCCTCCGTGACTACACTCCCCCGCAGACCGCCCACCTCCACTTCCTGCGTGGAGACATCGTTGACCTGCTGGACTGCTCGAGCTCACTGACCTGGAGAGGGCGCTGTCGAGGCAGAGTAGGAATCTTTCCGCCAGAATTCGTCCAGCCGCTGTACCACTGACACCATATCAGACTGACCACCTTCAGTAGCGTGGCTGTATCACTGACTCTGATCTGTCAGGCTGTAGTGACTCACTGTACTTATTCAAAGAACCAATGATGAATCCAATGATTAGTCTGTTAGTCGACACAAAATTTATTGACTGCAATGTTCATTATTAAAGCTGGGGGAGGCAGCTCTCCGGAAAAGGCTTTGTGGGTAATGTAGGCATCTGGTTTTGACAAGGAAGAAGAATGTGCGGAATAAAGAATCAACGGTTTTCATGCTTCTGCACTGATTTTTAACCTTTTTTTTTTTTTAAAACTGTCCATTGGGAGGCCAACAATGACATAGAAGTGCAATGCTAAGTTGGTGTAGTACTCTTTCCAGATCTGAAACCAACTTTTCAAGGGCTTTTAAACAAAAGTATTTGCTTGTTTCCACCGCTCAAATTTGAGGATTTGTTGTTTTTCTCTTCCTTATATCATTATTAACTGAAAACCTTTGGATTTTGGACTGTTAATCAGACAGAGCAGATAATTCAAAGACGTCACTTTGAGTTCTGTGGGTTTTTGTCTTTGTCTTTTTCTTAAAATTGAAATGACGGAGGAATCGATAATGAAAATAATTATTGCAGCCCTAAAGTGAACCATTACAACCCGTCTTCTGATCTTCTGAGCTTCCGTCTTTGTCTACCCTTCAACGTCTTGTATTGAAAATATTCAAAGTGAAATTTAACTTTATGTTCGTTTTGTTTTACCACCTTGTCTTTGACCCTGACCTCTTCTTTTGTGAATGTTAAATAAATTGTACAGAGACCAAATAAAAAGTGATATTATTGGCTTATAAATACTCTAACCTGTGTTCATATGTGGACAAACATTTTGATGCACATATCTTTAAATTTATTTGAGACAAAAAAAAACATTTGATGAACACATTGTCAAGATATTTTGCCATTTGAATGACATGAGGTTCCTTATATCCAACAACCTGTATTTCTCAATACTATGAATTTCACCAATTAAAAAAAAATTATCAAATGCACAGTAACATAGACATGTGTCTTAACTTTGGGGTTGATGCTTTTTGTGGAGTCTGTTGTTAAGCAGCAGGGGGTCAGAGGCATTTTTCACTATAAATACAATAAATTTAATTTGTCTGCTATATTTGTAATAATAAAAATAAAGTCTTATTGTTTCTATATAATTTGGATGCAATTGGAGCTCCAACTGTACATACAAAGCACAAACGTGCCACATTTAAATGTGACGACTGAAAATCTCTAATACTCTGATTTATATTCATAAACAAGCTAAACAGCATGAAAGAGCAACAGAACAATAACTGAAGGTTCCCTCCCTTGACATAAGGCCATAAACGTAACTACACAATTACTATGAGACATATAGACTAAAAAGGAAATGGAATAATGCAAGTTACATACAACCTAAACTACACGGACGTATCCTCACTACATAAACTCACTATATATCCTGTATGCTTTAAATTGAAGATGCGATGCCCTCTGATTCAGATTTAGATCATATTTTATCTAGCACTAAGTGCACATTCATGTTAGCTTGTAACAAGCCTCAAGCTTCACTGTAATTTGTACAATACTTAAACTTTAAAACTGGGTCACAGCAAATAGGGGTTTTATGGACAAACCAACAGCCTATTGTGGGGCCACAGTAAAAAGATCAACATCCTAACAGGAAAGCACATCTGTTGAAATACTGTATGTCTAATAAAGTGACTTTAAAAGACAACACTGATCACAGCCTCAGCTGCTCTGGATTTCAAAACATTGTGAGTATTTTCTTAATTTTAAATGTGTAATTTGATAAAAACGTGGATCCACATTCAGATGAAAATAATTTTTTGTAAGCGGAGGTATGTGTTAGTTAACTACCTGAAGCGACAGGATTCACATGAGTTATATTTCCTTGATTTTGAAGTATTCGTGTAAAATCAGTATAAAGTAGTTTCCCCACCTTCTTGGCCGTGGAGAAATCAGTGACTGTTTGGCAGGCAGAGTGTCTGGTTCGTGTTGGAGAGACTGGCAGGATGTTAAATCTAATCCTCTACTCAGGCAAAGTATGCATAGAGAAAAATGTTAATGCTGACCAGCAGGAGCGCATTGGCACAGCAGAACCTGGACCAGAACACACTCTCCCTAACACTGAGAACTCTGGGTGGTGGAGTCTCCTCTGATCGCCGCGCTGCTGTGACACACAACCCTGCGCCCTGACCACATGTCACCCGCCGTGTTGGCTCAGAGCCTGCAACATCACACACACACACACACACACACACACACACACAGAGCAGACACAGGACATTACTAAAACAGTAACTTCAGCAACATGCATGTGTAGATGACTGTTTATCACATGATGGCTGGTTTTATTCCAAGTCAAATATTCTGATTTTTACCCTGGGAGCTACGGTGGCTGACGGAGGACACTTTCTGCAGAGGAATTTCTCCTTGTGGCTCCTCAGTCAGAGTCCACCACGTCAGGTTACACAGCTGGGAGGGAGGAAAATGCAACAAAATGTAATTCATTAACTTCATTTAATTTTCTGGCAGAACTTCAACCTATGATAGTTACATGTATTGACAACATTCTGACTTAATGGACGAGTTCAACATTTAAGGAAATACTCATTTTAAACACATTTAAACACATTTTAGTGTGTGTATGATAAATATGAAGCTGGATCCATCAGCCCATCAGCTTAGCTTAGCACAAAAGCTGGCTCTGTCCAAAAGTAACAAAGCTTGCCTACCACCACCTCTACACCTAGATATAATGTAAAAACAAGATATAACGTGTTAATTAGTGAGCTTTAGAGGTCCTGTTTGGTTGATTTTGTTACATTTTGACAGAGCCAGGCCGGCTATTTCCCTGTTCTCAAGCTTTGTGCTGAGCTAAGCCAACCTGTAGCTTCATATTTAACAGACAGACACAGGAGTGGTCTTCATTTCTTCCTCTGTAACTGTTAGCAAGAAAGAAAATGAGAAAGGTTGAACTATTCCATTAATGATTTACTGTTTTTATTCATTTCCAGGGTGGATGGCAGTGATTTCATAAGTTAAGCTTCATAGGTTTTTTTTGCAAACAGACAGGCCTGAATCTGAAGCGTAAACTTTGTAATAATATGCAGCTTTATCTCCTCGTGTGATTCAATTTTAATCTTAGGGTGTATTCTGGGCAACAATTCATTGTCTTAGAGAAAATAGATAACATGCATGGATTATATTTTATTCATCTAAATCACCTTGATAATACTGTAGCTTTTCTGCATTTTAATGGTACAAAGTGTTGATAAAATTATGATTATAGGGGAGGTTATGGAAGAATGTGATGAACAGCACAGTATATGACAAAACTATTTCACAAAGGCTGCTGTTCACCTCTTGAGTTCATACACAGGCCAGAGTAATCTCACATGTGACAGAGGGGTCAGTGGAATTATGAACATTCAGTAATGTGTCTTTCCACTGTGGGCAACAATAGTTCTTCTATGCTTGGTTTGCTTTGTCGTGGATTGTTGATTCTGTGGATTTAGATAGGCATGGCTTCTTTGACTGTATTTTAACATGGAGGCAGACCTTCAGATCTAATGTTCCTTTACCTCAGTTTACTGTCTTCTTTTATTTTTAGTTGGTAACATTACAGGTGTATACTCGCCTGTCATATCATTTACTGTATCAATGTGTACACACCTGTTCGTGGCTGGGCGGTGGTGTGAGCAGTGATACTATAGTAACCACGATAGCGGTGAGCCCACAGAGCAGAATGGCGAAATGGAGGTAGTGGACACTACGCAGCACAGCAGGTGCCGAGTCCACCACACCACATCTGGGAGGCGGAAAGGCAAACTCCAGCACCATCCTACACACACCCACCACCAAACCCACCATCAGGCCCCAGAACGCACCCTGAACACACACAAAAACACATTTAAACACATACATATTATACCTTGCATGCCTTATGTGCTGAACTTCCAGCTGCAAAAAGGATCAGTGTAATTGCTGGAGCAGCCCTAGGGTTGCATTTGGGCGTGCTTGACCTGTAAAACTCTCACTTTCCCACCATGGCAATCTGTCAGCGTCGTGTCACTTCTCACTAAAGTACACACATGTGCAGTGACACCAATAACTCTCTGTCTCCTCGGCTGTGCAGCCTTCAGCAAAGAATGTGACCTGTGCAGTTCGACTTCACGCACGTTAAGATAATCACCTTGTCACAGCACACAAAGCAGTCTGAACCTCTTCTTTACTTCTTGTCATCTCAGTTCCCATTCCTTACACTTTTTGCAAATAATAACTTTGATAGCTTGAACTCTCTTTGATCTATTTTTCTGTCATTCTGATGTGAAACTGGTATCAGTTATTAATCTTAAAACATCAAAATGTGTGTCTTTGTAGTGAAATTCTAATATGTAATTTTCTAGGATTAATACAAAGGGAGAAAGAGATGAATACATCAAAGACATCACATGTGCTTTATATAATAACAAGTGTTTTTATGAGATACATTTGCAGCTCTGATTCAAAGACTAGTCATGTCCCAGTGTAAACAGGTATTTATTGTCTGCTCTCTACAGTGTCAGCCTATTGTAGTCAGCGTGTGTCACAGCCTGTGCGGTAACAAGTGCCCTTTGACCCCATGAGTCAATACCATTAACTTTCTTCGCTGTGTTTATATGAACAAATAAAAAGCTCACACCTTTTGTGTAACAGTGCTATTGACCCTTCTCAATAACTTTTTAAGCTGTACAGTGAAATGATAATGGATGACAGATGACAGTTTATAACCTCCAAGGTAAGTACGAGTTTGGTCTTTTGCAGGTCTAAAGACGTCCAAGCATATAGATTAAAACTGTGCTAAATTTGGTAGAAATGTGTTCAGAAAATATATTACAGACATGTGGGTTACCTATAAGCTTTGTTTCAACCACAATGGACTGCTATAATTTCATGTTACTTTTAAAGAAAGTTATGCCTCTGGAACAAGGCTGCAGAGACTGCCTTTGAGGTAAATGTTAATGTCATCATGCTAACATGCTGATCAACTTATTTTTGTGTATTAGCATACTAACATTTGACCAAATACCTACAATAGTTGTTGAGACTTTTCACTAAAAACTAAAAGTGTCCACCTGCTGATAGAGCTAAAGGAAAAGACAGAGGATCATCAAAGTCAGTAAGTCAGTACCATGAAAGTCTGCACCAAATTTCAAGGCAATCCACCCAGCAGCTGAGATGTTTAAGTGGTGGATGGACTAACTGACTGACTGACATTGCCTTCCTCGTTGCCGCCAGCATGGCTAAAAACAATTTTATGAAACAGAAATGTGTTTCAACCTGCAAATCACCAGATCTATGTTTGCTGGGATGTTGCCAACCCACGTTTTAACTCAAGGCAAGTCCGCTGTAAACACAATGAAATAAAAGTCACTAAAATAGACTCTGTGGGTTAATTCAGAGTTGGAAATAGGTAATATTTGCATTACTGAAATGGGGGGGGGGGATCTTATTGCTTTAAATCCTCTTTATTATGGCAGTAAAACAGCAGCAGAGAACAGACACACCCTGGACTTCCTCTATCAAAACATGGATTCAGTCACGGCTATCCGCTGGACTGGTCCAACTTTTTTTCAACACGCGTTGAATTAGCTCTGGGCTGGCACACACACACACACACATACTTGCTACTGCAGTGTTATCTCTTTTACCTCCCGCTGTAATCTTTATCTTCTAATCACACTTTCTTTCACTTCCACTCTGTTATCAGCCAGAGACATTCACTTTCAGTTATTACAAGGAAAGGGCAACACAATCATACTGGTATACACAGAGGAATTAATAAACAATACACTTCATATAATGAGTAACACACACTGACGTTCATGTGCTCAAATACCAAGACTCCACACCAAGCTGTGAGAAATATTGGCTGCTGGATCCCATGTGAGACTAATAAAACTGTACACCAGTACAGTGGAGGAGAGAGGACAAACAGTGCGCTCAGGAAAAACTCACAACTCCAGAACGTTCTGTTGACTAGTTTGGTGTCCAGAATGGAGTAAACTTTGAATTGAGTTTGGTTGTGTTTGCAACAAGACCCACAGTGTGTGTTGAACACTTGTGCCTTTGATGTAATGTTTTTAGAGTGACATTTAAATAGTGGAAAACTTGAATGTTTCTGACTGTGATAGTTAGTCGATTAATGGATTATTCCACTGATCCAACTAAAATTTTGTCTGTATTGTTTAAGTCATTTAAGGAGCAAAAATGCCAAACATTTGCTGGCTTCAGCTCCACAAATGTAAGGATTTGCTACTTTTTTATATCAGTGTAAATTGAACATTTGACTGTTGATTAGACATAATGTGACTGTGGGAACTTTTGATGGGCACTTTTCACCATTTTATAGGCAGGAACAATTTATAGACAAGACTTTTAAACAAAGAAAGTTAAACACTTGTTAGTTGCAGCCCTAATTGTATTGTATGGACCCTTGGTAGACTGTGTTACCTGCTCGTTGGTCCTCTTCCAGAAAACCGCTAGAGTGAAGACAGCAGTGACGGGCGGAGCGAGGTAGCTCGTCACAGACTGGATGTAAACATACAGTTGGCCACTATTGGCTGATTGTAGGATGGGGATCCACACCACACTCACCACCACCAAGATCACAGTGAAAATCCTGGAACAAACAGGTACGGCATAACTTTTTCACTTTCTCTGCACATTAACTTTTTCTTTACTGATCCTGGTATTCAAAGTTCACCCTCAGCAGCATGATCAGAGTGTGTGGTCCAGCTGGCAGCCTCCAGGGTTTTAGGGCTTTAAACTCAACTCATACCTGCCGACCAGTAGCAGCTCTCTCTCTGAGGCCCGTGAGCGATGTTTCTTCCAGATGTCCATGGTGAAGAGTGTGGAGCTGCTGTTGAAGATGGAGGTCAGTGATGACATCAGAGCAGCCATCATCACCGCTATCATGAGTCCCCGCAAGCCTGAACACACACGCACACACACACACACACACACACACACAGATGCATGCAGGTTAAAAAAAATAAAAGGGTATTACAGCATTTGACACATTGAGAAATAAACATGAGTGCAGCATTCTCACCGCTTGGCATCAGTTCAATGACCAATTTGGGAAAGGCGATGTTGGAGCATCCCACCTCAGCTCCACACACTCGCACACACTCTTCTGGATCCACACATCCTACAGAGTCTGAAATTTGAAGACACAGTCACAGGTCACTCACACACAAAACACCATACACGAATTCATGTTCCTTTGTTCTTATTTCTGTTTGTGAAGAGGTTAAAGGAGCTGGAGCACAAATACTTTGATGCATGCTCATTTAGAAGGTGTTGTGTTACTTTCTTTTTTTTAAAAAAACATTCATGTTAGGCTTAATTTTGCAGCTAAAAAGTCTAAACTAGATTGTTATTCAAACTTAAACAAACTCCTGCAGAATTTACCAGAATAATAAACTTAACACCTTTTTTTCCTCATGCAATGAACAAATATGTGCATGCACATATGATTAATTCAGTATCTGCCCTAAATTACCTGAATAGGACATCAGCCCAACTAACATTCTTCTTAATATAATTTTTAAAAAAGTTAAAAATTGTGCAAGTTAAGCCCCATTTTGCAGCAGTTAAAAAGCTCAAGAAACTCCCATAGAGTCAGTAAAACTTCTCATACTGGGTTAGTCATTATTCTGTATAAGATTTCTCCCTGTGTCCAGGCAGGAGGGTGGAGTTTAACCCCTGTCTTTCCTCATTCACGACCGGACACTCCGCCTCTCTGCCCCCGGTAACAGAGCTTCCGTTGCCGGATTCCAGCTCAGACACACGCCGGTAGCTCCGCACCGTGATGAACCGTCTGTCTGGAGGAACTTTATAAAGAAAAATAAGGGGTAAAAAACCCGCCGTATCCTCTTACTTAGTGAGAGTTTAGACTCGTACGTGTCACTTTGGTGATATTTTACTTTTTGTGTTTCGGGGAACTCAGAAGTTGCCATCTTTGTGTTTTTTACAGCGGTCGGACCAGACTCCAACAACAAGGAGGAAAAGTGACTCGTCAGCGCAACAGTTTGACTCACACGCTGTTTCAACACAGTTAAAGGAGGATTAATTACTTTTTTTCTCGCTCTCAAGTACGGGTTCCGCTTTGTGTTGACTCACCGGCAGACACTCAGATACATTCATCCACCCACAGAGCCGCCGGGCTCTGAGTCTGCCGAGCCCCGAGCCTGGAGCCTGGAGCCTGGAGCCGCCGCTGCCGGGCTCACCGAGCCTGTCAGGTGAAAGGCGTGTCCTCCTGGGCGGAGGTGCTTTGTTCACACCTGAGTGAGTGAGTGTGTGTCAGTAACCGGGTCTGTGCTGAGGAACTGCTCTTATTTCTCTCACATGATAACTTCACGGGTCAAACATTATGGGACGGAATGACTCCTTCGAGGTTTGACCCCGCGGTCCAACCAGAGGAAACTGGGTCAGGGTAGTTTCGGTACTTAACTGTTTGCTGACCGGTGGGTGTGTTGAGGTCATGGCGTTGTCTCAGATCCAGTGTCTGGACGATCACCACGTCAACTGGCGCGTTAGCGAGAGCAAACCAGAGTTTTTCTACAGTGAGGAGCAGCGGCTGGCGGTGGAGGCGCTCATCGCCAAGGGCCGCGATGCCTTCAGGGACTACATCTGCCAGAGTGGCGTCCGGGAGTTCCTGTCGGAACCGGAGCAGGAGCGGATTGCGCACCGAGCAGAGGCCTACCGGCCCGGCCACGAGCATCATCAGAAGCCAGAGACGCCAGGGCCGGGGAGCCTCACCCCGGGGTCCGGGGAGGAGGGCGGAGACGGCGAGGTGTCGCTCCAGTACTGGCCGGACCGGTCCGAGGCCTCGGTGGCGGAGCTGGATCTCGGCTGGCCCGAGGCCATCTCATACCGAGGGGTCACACGCGTGAGCGTGTATACACAACCTCCCACCGAGGGGCACACGCACATCAAGGAGGTGGTGCGCAAGAGCATTGCATCTGCACAGAAGGTAGGCAGTGAGGAAGACGATGGTGGTTATGATGATGGTGTTGTAATGCAGTGACTAATGAAGTTCATCTCCACCAGATCCGACACAGAAAATAACAACCATCACAAATAAAAGAGTAAAAGGGATCAGAAGCCACTGGTCACTGTAGTGTAATCCAGTACAACAGTCCTGTGTTCAATATTATCTTTGTGTAACTTTGCTTAAAGAGATTCCACTCATGTTACATAGGATTTCATTAAATTATAAGGCGTTAATGTTTGGCTCGTAAATGTTCTGGACACAACACATTTTAATGTGAAACAATCCAGTATAAAAACACTACAGAGGCTCAAAATGTACCACAGCACTGAATCTCAACAAAAGCTGATATCAGGTTGTAATTATTGCAGTGCTGTTGAAAGCACCACAATGCATCCTGGTTTAAACAGTTTTCTAGCTGCTCACGTGCGATCCTGTTCACTAACACAACACCTCAAAGTACAAAGCAGCGTTTGTCTGACACAGTAAAGAAAAGAACTGGTATGGCAGGGCTATTCTGTTTAGAGCTGAAATGATTATGTTGATTAATTAATTCATGATTGATTCATTGAGCAACAGGGAATGATTCTGCTATAACTGCTTTACCTATTTTGATAAGTGGTTCTGTCATTCTTCGATCAAAAACACATGGCTTCTGAGAAATTCTAGTGTGCATATGTCACTGTTTGACATGAAAATGATTGAACTGAGGAAATAATGGAAAAGTGATGACAAAAATAACCTCTGACTTGTCTTACGGACCCTTTTCCCTTTCCCCTCTCCTCTCACACGTGCCAGTCTCACACATGCACACAACAAAGTTTTAATGACACAAGTCTGATCTTGACACGCCAGTGGAAAGAAATGCTCTGACATCAGTGACTATATTACATGCCAGCACCCTATACACAACACATGAATGTTGGGACATAGTAGTCTAACTACTCCTGAAGCAACAAAGACATAATTTAATAAGACTGACTTTTAGAGTGACGTACCTTTTTCACTACAGAGCCAAAACACTCAGCTGAACTCAACCACACATTTCTCTCTACGTAGGATTTGTTCGTGTCGTACTTTGAAATTATTCTGCCTTTTAAAAATTCTGCACTATTATTTATCACAACTTATCTTATTTTACCTTCCACTTTTTCTAACTTTATCTAGCATTGATGAGGCCATGTTTCATCGTACACAAGTATAATGAAAATAAAGTTGATTTGAAATCTGTGGTAGAATATTGTAACTTCAAAAGCTTTTCCCGAAGCTCTTTTCTTGCCGGCTGAAGTTGTCGGTCTTTGGGATTGCAGTTGTGCAGTTTTAAGACTGAAACTGGGTCAGATGGAGAGTGAATAGACAGCGCTGTGTGAAGAGCACCATGCTGTCACCAGTATTGCTGTGAAATCCACAGAACACACACTGTCCGGCCACTTCACACTCTATCACCACCCTGCAAAGCCCTCTTTGTTTCTAGCAGTCTCTTTATGGGACATCTATGGTCAGTACAATGAGACATATTCATTTTTCTTTGGGGGTTTAATTTGCCTTTTAAATGCAGCGCTCATAAGTGCCCAGCTTCCTTTTATAGGATTTAATGGGTGCAATATTGTTGATAAGAGCACTTAAATCAAACCCACCCTCACAGACCAGGAAACACTAACACCATTTCCTCTGTGTGTGTGTGTGTGTGTGTGTGTGTGTGTGTGTAGGTGATAGCTGTGGTGATGGATGTATTTACAGATGTGGATATCTTTCGAGACCTCCTGGATGCAGCCTATAAACGCAAAGTTCCTGTGTACATAATCATTGACATGGCCGCAGTCCCCTGCTTTCTTTCCATGTGTGGCAGAGCTGATATGCACCGTGGACACCTAAAGGTATGTCTACACACAGACACACACACACACACACGCCCAGATGATGTTTTGATAAGCTGGGGAATGAGCTCGTTGCATAGATGGATACTCTTGATAAGGATATGATAACTGGAAACCGTTTGTTTCAATGCTCCAGTTCCAACACGTCAAATTAAATGTTTCCATCAAAGACACATGTTTCCTTAATAACAATAAATATAATACTATTCGATTTATCTGTGAAAGTAGGGCACACAGTTGAAGTAGGTATGACATGTTTTTGCCTGTAAGCACTCGTTAGCTGCGTGCACCAGCTAGTTTTTCACCCTAGGCTGAATTTCTTTGTTATTCTTTGCCTCTCTGGGTCAAACTGGTCCAGGCAGTAACAGAAATACTTAAAGTTTCTTGAGGGCTTCTCTAAATATTTCGGACTGGAGGCCAAAAGAGCACTAAGCACATCCGTGATGCGGGCAATTAGATAAACCAGGCACACTCTCACTTTGCTTTCTGTTACATGCCTCTCTTTCATTTCTCCTTCCTCCTTCCTCACAGCTTTAGCCGCCAGTCCTCCCCTCTCTTTCAGTTTCTTTGTTATCTGGTATCTCCACTGTCATTATGAGCGTTTACAACTCCTATGTATAGTGTCTCCTGTGAGATTTCGCACAGAACATTTACTGACGAGGTAACGCTCAGCCTGGAACCACACCCTTATCACAGGGCCAAAGACAAACAACACAGGGTGTGTCATACACGCATGTGTATACATTCTGTAGATGTAATCCATGCTGTAACCTGTAGAATCAGCCAACACAGGGTTATGGTGGTATTCCAATATAATACACTGTTCTTGAGCAACAAGAAAACCCATTCTTTTCTGTCTTTCCGCTCTTGTCGCCTTTAGTTCCCTTTTATTCTCTAAAACCCTTCTTTTCATCAGCACTAAACCATGCAGAGCCTCTCTTTATATAGCACTAACTCTGTATGTATCTGTGTGTGTGTGTGTGTGTGTGTGTGTAGAATCTGCGTGTTCGCTGCTGTGGTGGTGTGGAGTTCTTCACACGGTCGGCACAGAAGGTGCGTGGATCACTGAGCCAGAAGTTCCTCCTGGTAGATGGAGACAGAGCCATCTCTGGCTCATACAGGTGAGCAGTGTGCTGAACACGCCGCATTTCCTCCGAATGCTATATTTGTATATTTAAAGCTGCTCTAATCGATATTTTTATATTGACGTGCATTAATTAACTATGTGACATGTGAAGGGGGTCGCACTGAGTGACAAACCCGACAAAAATTATCACCAGACTCCGCAGTTCCGTTCCCGTTTGGTATCTTTCGGCTCATTGTTTTGGTCCTCTGGTGCACTTTATTTTGCTTCAGTCTCACTCAATTTCCAACTGCAGCAGTTTTTAGTGAAAAATATCTTAAAACCCACATCACACTACCGGCTCAGCACCAATTAGCAGACAGACACAGTTGGCAGCAGAAAGAAACATTTTCAGGCACGACTCCAAATCAGTGGTGATGTTGTTTGTGGTAGTGCTGGCATCAAACTACACTGGGGCTGCGAGCATCGTTAGCCAGTGCCTGAAGCAGTATGCAGACTTATCAGCATTTAAGCACGGAGGAGAGACTATAGTTTATTTTAGTATTTATACAAATTTGCAGGTATCTTTGTTATAATGATACTCACAAATTTGCATGCATTTTTAAAGGATACCCAAATACAATTTCTGAAAATTAGGCAGATCTTCCACTTTCTAAACATTCACCCAAGCACAGTTAAGTTCACCATTATTGTCACTGTGGTTGCCTATTTACCAATATATTTGTATATAGACTGCATCCCTCGTTTCATCAGGAAGTTGAAAAGAAGCATTAAAAAATCCTGTGATCAAAGAGCATTACAAATGTCTGGTGAATGATTTAACTATAAATTGTGTTTTCTTAGTTAGTTTGTGGCACAGAAGAGAAAAGTTTAGATGGGACAAGCATTAACTGGGACAGATTGATCTCTTGTTGTAAGATTATGTTGTAAATTTATGTTACCATGTCTGTGTTATTCCAGCTTCACCTGGTCTTCATCTCGTTTGGACCGTAACCTCATCACAGTGATCACAGGACAAGCAGTGGAGACCTTCGACCTGCAGTTTCGAGACCTTTACCTGGTGTCCAGAGGTGTGTCTCTCAACAAGGTTCCCATGGAAGATGAACCCATCCCTGACCCGCTCCCTCAGGCGACTCCTGTTCAGGTGTCAGCAGCTGTTGCTAGGAAGCTCATCAATCCCAAATATGCCCTTGTTGCCACAAGTACCACTTCTTCTGACCAAAATTCCAGCAACAAGAACTCAAACTCCCAGAATCCCACTGGGTTAAAAATAATGAAACGTCTTAAGAATGTTGTCGAAGAGCCACCCTTACATCCGGGATTAGCTCATCTGGAGAAAGCGTACCTGATCCCATACCTGCCCACCTGGCCAGAGCCGGACCCTCCAAGTGATGTGATTGGCTTCATTAACATCAGGGATGAGAAGCGAGCCAATCAGGTTCACTTACAGAGGTCGGAGAGGTTTGAGGTCAGCCAGGCTATACGCTTCAGCTCACCACTGATGTTACCAGCACAGACAAAGAAACCTGCCTCAGATGCGGATGCAAATGCTGCAATAACAGCAGAAAATCCTCCTGAGAGTACAGACGCCACTACTCCTGTGAGTCCACCCAACAAACAGCAATCACACACAGCACTGAATAAAGACCAAACTGATGCACCTGATTCCAAAGGCCCCCCTCAGCAGCCAAGCACACCTTTAATCCAAGACACAGAGAAACTGAATGCACACACTCCTGCATTGCCATCCAATGTTACTGCTGATTCACAGCCAACAGACAATGCTAAACATACTCAAGAGACTCCACAAACTGTAGCACCTCCTGTTCCTAAACGCCGCACACTGCAGTTAGTCATAGACCCCACCCCCTCAGAGCAGACAAGCCAAACACATGTCACCCTGATCAAAATGGACCAACTGGAAAGTGAGGATGGCTCTAGGAGAGCTCAGGAGGAGCTGACGCCAGGCCGTGGTCGCTTAACATCAAAGGACGACGGCAGGGACTCTGGCAGCAACGGTGACGGCAGCCTAGACAGCACCAAGGTCATATGTGACCAAGCAGCCAATGATAATCCGTCAAGCACTTCCACAGTATCAGAGGAGGAGTTTTATGACTGTTCCCAGCCAGAGCCAAGAGACCTGCTGACTAACGGAGTGACGTCAGGATCAGGTCGTGGGAATCGCCAAGGAGACGGAGTCAACATGATGGCCCGCCTCTCCCAGAGCATGCTGGATCTGCGGGGACCCAACCAGCCAGAGGACAGCGCGTCCCTCATCCGCCAATCACAGCTGCTCCGCAGACAAGCACACGCCTCACCACACAGGCACATAGGACAGGTGAGCACCCAGTAGAAAACATGTCAATATTTCTAATCTTTTGGTGTTGAAGCAATCAGTCGATCAATTGTTTAGTCAGACAATTTATGGCCAAAACCTCAATACTGTCAGTTATCAAGCAAAAATGCCATGAATTACAGTTCCAGTTTGTAGCTTTTTATATATGTTATATATGTGAATCTTAGGATTTTAGACTCTTGGTCCAAAACCTATTATAAACTATTATAATAATCAATTAAAAGTCATTTACAATCAAAGATTGCAGGTTTCATCTTCTCAGTATTAATCTGTTGGATTATTTTTTCAAATAACTGATTAATCATTTAATTCATAAAATGTGTTAAAATAGTGAAAAATACCAGTGCTGTCTTTATCGTCTTTATTTTGTCTGACTAAAAAGGCATCACTGTGGGCTTTGAGAATTTGTAAAGGGGATTGTTCAGTCATTTTCACACATTTCACAGATTAAATGATTAATCAGTGAATTTAAAGAATAATCAACAGATTAATTGTTAATGGAAGTAATTGTTAGATGCAGCACTATGTAACGCTGACAAGTAGATTTTTTTAATCTTTTAAATCCTTCTTTAATGTTTCATGACAAATCACCGACGAAAACAAGTGCAGATGTTCCCAGGAATAACGTTGGTTGCACAGTTCAGTGAAAAACACAGACATACACTCACACACACATTTATACAAATCCAACTAAAATGGGTGTGTTTCACCTGTGGTGTCTAAGCAAGCCACTACCTGCAAACAGTAAACGTATCAATTTTCCTAGTTAAAGGATGACATGTGTGTGAACGCACCGGGATAGAGAGCTCGGCTGATCATGCCAGGGAGGATGATGAAGATGAAAGGCAGCATCTTCAGATAGGCCGCCAGGATCGATGCTCCTTTCACATGACTCATGTTCTTAGCAGACAGGGAACGTTGAACAATTACCTACACACACAGAAATACAAATATCAAATATAGTAGTACTAACTTCATGTTTTGAATCTACACAAACAGGAAATGTATAGCAGTCAATACAGCTGATGAGATATTTTCCCCATTTTTCAACAATCCACATAGAGTTGGAGATGTGCTGTTTTGGAGGACTGTTAAGTTAAGGATAACTAGCTTTCATTGTTCATGAGATTTCTGCAGTGTAGCTGAATGTTTGAAGAGAAGGAACCTAAGTGTGAGCACGTATGAGTGAACTAAAGAGATGGATCGTGATCATAACTTACTTATTTAATTTACTTCTGATAACTGACATCATGTTTTTGAAATATTTAAGTTTATAGGTAGTGAATAGTAGAGGACTGAGGATTGATGCCTGAGGAACTCCATATGTCAAAGGAGGATTTACAATCCGCTGTAGACACGTAAATAGTCAACTTGTGTAACTCTTCTCGACTCTATGATGTCCCTCATCTGTCTCTGTTTCCCATCTGTTTCTAGTTGTTCCAGACCTCACGATCTCCAGGTCGTGATGCGCGCCCGAGAGGGGCTAAAGTAGTCATTGCCAAACCAGGAAGTTTTCACCGCCCCACCCGAGCAGCTGGCCCTGTGATTGGAGGACACCGTTACTGGCAGGGTCAAACGCTGCAGCCTGATTCGGCCCAGCTGCGTGTAGAGGCGCGCTCCGGCCGGTCACCACGACGCCACAGCCCGGGTTACAGGAAGACGGATCATGCCTCACCACAGCCACCAGCCAACCCTTCAGGGTTACTAGGAGTATCTTTCTCAAAACTCAGCAATTTAAGACACTTAAGGGCAAGAGGTGGAGCACCGCAGAAGAAAATGTCTCAAAATAACAAGGCCGCAAGGTAAAAGTGTTGTACAAGTACACAAGGATGATTAGCGACTTCCTCCTAAGAAATCTGTGACTCTTCAGTGTGGAATCTTCTCTCTCTATCTGCCATGCGTGTCATTTCCTGCCTTCAAACCCTGAGGCTCAACTTACAGGAAATATTTAGTTGGGATTTTTTTGACTTTGTCGACAACAGTTGGCCATTTGATTTGACGATATGTTTAAAGAGTTGTTGTAAATGTAAATGCTGTAAATTAATCGTATCACCTTCCAAACGCATGCTTCCTGGTTTCTTGGCTTTTGTTTTGGTGGCTTCAGTAGTGTTTGGCTGATAATGATTAGAAGCAGGAGGAAATAAACTCTTATAAAGATATATTAGACATTTGTATGTTGACAAACGTGTGCAAAAGCACACACTTTTTTCGCATGGATCATTCCAAATTGTTTATCAAGGAGTTGTGCTAAGATCCCTACCAGGGGTATGTTGTAGGTGATAACCAGCCTGGACAGACTTCGTACCAAATTCGGTCAGCAGCATTTCTCTGCTAACTCTGGTACTTTCAGTATTTTATCTTTTGACCAAATATTTCTAAATGACCTCAACTGTTTTCCTTTAATGTTTTGTAATGTTTATCCATGTCTAACGTACACAGACGCAGTCTATCTATGACATGTAAGATCAGCCGACTTGGTTTCTCCATTCATGTATGAGTCAGGCTCACTGTGACTGGTTAGTGTTGGTGCAAGGGTAGGGCTACTGTGTGTTTAACAGACGTACTGGATTACCTGTGCAGATGTAGAGAAACAGTTTAAATGTAATTTTAATTACTGGTGTGGGACCAAGAGTGAATGTTGTAAATAAAAAGACAGGTGGTTGCTGACCCAGCTGCATTGTTTCTTCAGCCACTTTGGGCAAATCATGATTTAGATAATGATTGTACGCAGGCAATGGATCTGGAAATAATAACAGTTTGGTAATTGTGTACTGTGAGGTATTTTTAGGTATGTCTGCTTTTTCCTCATAGACTGCAGAAAGACATAATTGTAGCTTTCAGGGTTCTCTAGGGATTTTTGAAACCTGAGATTTGGGTTTGGTGCAAAATCATCCTCCAGGGTGGAGCTTCACCTTTTTTTCTATTGCTTGGAGCCAAATTAATAGAATGAGTCTTGGCAGGCTCTGAAGTATAAACATAGCCAAATAAATGTTATGATAAGATTGAAAATTCATTCTTGACCTTAGAAATAGTAGTCAAAATAATCTCAACACAAGGTTAATTTAGTTTTGGAAATTATTTTACCATACTTATTTACTAAAGGGAACAAAGACACAGACAAGATCATTAACACAACTGCGTTCTGGAAACACCATATTATTGTGAACACAAAACTTCTATGCAATGAGAAAGTTTTGTGCTTACTCAGTTTAAGTATTCAAGTATGCTGTGTAAACTGACCAAGTACATCCAGTAGGGCAGGGCTGTGATATTGATAGCATTGCTGGCATCTGCATCCTAATTTTTTCCCAGAATTAAGTTGGTGGGTCTAAAACTGCCAAAACCACTAAAGTAACTCTGCTATTAAAACAAAAAACTGATTGAATTATTTGATTTATTTTGAGAAGGAGTTTGGAATTTTTCCCACTTCAATTCAGTGAGGGCTTTTGGCCAGCCTCTAGTGGCCATTCGAGGAACGACATTATATGATACGTCTATAGTAGTTCTGTTTGTACATGCATGTGTATGTGTGTGTATAAATGTACCTGGTCAGTGCACCAGTACCAGGTGGCCAGTATGGTGAGCCCTAGAGTCATGCCGGGCCAGGGCAGGTCTCCAGTGACGGAGTCTCTGAACAAGTGCATGGCGTCCTGACGTGGCAGGTGGCAGGTACTGTTGGGAATGATCTTACTTGGCACCGCCATGCTGTACACACGCTCCAGGTTGCTGTAGCCACCGATCTTGTTGAAGGCTGTGGACCGGGAGTACACACCTCCAACTGAACAATGGTTGTTATGTTTGTTTATAATGAATTTGTTAATGAATTAAGATAATTGTACAAACCAGTGATTGTTAGAATGATTGCTCCTATGATCATGATAAATGTCTGCAGAGTGTCGGTGTAGATCACAGCTGCAAGACCACCTGAAAGGAAGTGAGTGCGTATCTTTCAACATAAGCCGAAAACACTCCAGTGTATCTAAACAGCATGACATTAGTTGTAGTTTTACTGGATGTAAGTGTATTTGTATGTGTGTGGACGTTTGAGCACCTGCAATAGTGTAGAGAGCAGTGACCACCAGCATGAGGACAGTGGACAGGTAGAGGTTCCACCCCAGACACACCTGAACAAACAAGGCTCCGGAGTACAGGTCAGTCTGGTGACAGTAACACAACACTTTTGTTAACAAAGATTCAATCTCATAGCAGATGATATTGCTAAAATGGTGTTATGTTGTCATACTGATATTTTTGTGAAGACGGACAACAGCAGCGACAGGACGGCCAGGTAGGTTCTGATCCGCTCTCCTCCAAAGCGCCGGCCCAGGTACTCCGGCATTGTCACGATCTGAACACACACAATACAATTTCAACATCTTCACCTCAAGGCAGCTACACAGACGAGGCAAACCTCAGAAGCTCCATGTGGTTTTAGGAGCTCAGTATGAGCTGCCAATTAGCAGCTTCTAACTGTGGACTTGTTCACACTTCCCCTGTTTTTAAATATAATTATCAACAAAAGTAAATGGAGTCATTTATGGTTCTTAGAATAAAGTTGTGTGTGTGTGTGTGTGTGGTGTTTTGTAACACCCTGTTGGGGAATTTTCAAGGCGGAGAGTGCTGGCAAGGAGAATGTGTCTTGGCACATAAATGTACCTGCTGAACCAGCCTTAACAAGCAGATTTGCACCCGTGTGTGTGTGTGTGTGCAAACTAACCCCTGAGGAGATGTAGACAGGCACAAACACCCAGGCCAGAGCCAGCAGCACATAGGTGGCCTGTGATAAAGAAGGAGACAGAAAGAGGACAGAGAGATTTGACCAAATTGTCCACAGCAGTTGCCTCAGGAGGTAAATTAACTCTGGTCAAACTGAGGTAAAACTTTTTTGTCTTTCGGTGCTCTGCAAAATTATGTGCAAGCCTTTGTACAGTTGCTGCTCGGCTGCTGCCCCCTGCAGCAGGCTTATTGCAACAGCTGCTAAAGGAAGTAAAAACACATTGTAGACTGCCATGCCCAAATTACTCAGGTAAAATAAACATTAGAATACTACTCTCAATTGTTTTCTTTGCAGATACAAAAGGGGAATTAGTTTTTGCATGTGTGTGTTGTATTGTCTTACACAAATGGTTTGTCTGTCTAGTCAGCCCATTTAGTACTACACAACACAATAGAAATATCATAGATGGCAGGCTAGCTCTGCTTCATTCCAGACAATAATGTGTTTAGTCAGTATTAATAGATTAATTAGCATCTCGTTATGTTTTGGTGAATGGACGGATGCTCGCCTGTGTGTGTCTACTCACATTCCATTCAAATCCAGTGACAGCGATGCCTCCAGCAGCTCCTGTTCCAGCCAGACCAATAAACAGACCTGAGCCTTCTGAACTGGCAAAGAGAGACGCTCCAATCTGTGCACAGCAGTGATGGCAGAACTATTCAGATACTTCAAGTAAAAGGACTAATACAACTATGTAAAATATATTCTCACTTAAGTTAAAATATTACTAATAGAAGGTACTTAAAAGTTAAAACTTAAAAGTACTTGTTCTGCAGTAAAATTGTTAACTATATGATCAGATATTGTGCATTACATAGGGATAGGCATGACTGGAGTCTTCCACAAGACTAGGCAGATTTGAATTGATAAAGCAAGCGAGGTAGTTGCACAAGAATGGCACAGAAAGTGCAGCCAAAAGGTGTGCTGCAGACACCCAACGCGAAGCTGAAGAACCAGATAGAGCTGTGACTCTCAAATATCTACTGCGACCAACTGTCATTTAGTGAGCTAATCATACATCCATAGAGCAAACTAACCCGTTAGCACAGCCTCTGAGCAGTACTAAGGTTATGTTACATCTGTGGCAGCTGAGTTCTTGTGTTTATATGATTGTGGCAGTTTTCAGACTGAGAGGCTGAGACAGGCTGTCAGTCAGCAGTTGTGTACAGAATGAATGGCCGGTCTTCTCATCCCTATAGTGGACTCGACCTCCAGCAGTAGTCCTGCTCCAGTTTCTCTTTTCTTTCAAAATCTAGGTGCTCTTCCTAGTTTCTCCAATGTTGCAGACCCTGCCTTTATAACTGCTTAACTTAGATTTAGGTATTTTACTGCATTGGTTCCCAAACTGGAGATCGGGCTCCCTTTAGAGGGTCAAAAAACAGAATTCTTATACACAAATTTGTAATAATTTGCTGGACTTTTCTCTTTTACCTCTATGGGCCTCAAACAGTTATTTAAATGAAACCATCTAAGAAATCTGTTGTTAGTGGAAATGTTAACAAGACAGACAGGCAGACTGAATCGTCACAAGGGACTCCAACCGGACACTGATTTTTTTTTTCATAAACCAAAAGGATTGGGAGTAGCTAATATAATCTTCACCATTGTATTTTATAAGTTTATCATGTTTTGTTTTGTTTTTAGATCTTTTTTTTTTTGGCATTTTCATGCATCAGACAGAGTAGAAGAAAGGGGTGGATGACATGCAACAAAGAGCAGTTCATCATGTTGTAAAAGATTTATCTGAAAAGTAACCAGCTGTCAGATAAATGTAATAGAGAAAAAAGTACACTGTTTCCCTTTGAACTGCAGCAGAGCGTAAGTATCCAGTCTCATAAAATGAAATCCACACATTAAGTCTGCCAAATCGTCTGCCAAATGTAACCCACCCGCAGTCTGTCTGTGAACAAGCCCAGGGCTGCCAAGTATCGGCATCACTAATTAACAACCACATCCAAGCTTAGTTTGTCAGAAAAAGCTTCATCCAGCTGCACAAGAATTAAAAACCTCGCTTTGGCCTTTATCCACAAAAACAACCTACTCACCGGCCACCAGGCCATGTCCCGTCCAGCCAGGAAGTACCCACTCAGAGTGTTCCTGCTCACCCTGCATGATGACTGACGGAGAAAACTGTTACACACACACACAAACATAAACAGAAAAACACACGCGTGTGCACGGCTGACACTCACCCAGATGCCCACAGCGAGGTTGAGAAGAAAGTAGGTTGCTATAACGATAATGTCAGAGAAGCTGAAGGACTGAGTCCCGGCGTAGAAGTTGATGGTGGAGTTAGACATCCTCAGTGTTCACAACGACTCAAACACACACTTGTACAGTCACCGAAAACACACGCGTTTAGTTCTTGTACTGGCCTTTATTTACAGCCACTCTCTCACACACACACACACACACACACACACATCCACCTACTCCTGTTGAATCTAACCCCTACACTTGTGCAGTCAGTCTCATCAACCCCCTCTCACAATCTGACACTGCAGACCTACTTTGCAAACACCCTAAACTCCAAAAAGAACACATTACACTCCCTAAAAACTTGAAACCACCAGACAATCTAATAAAGAACTTCAACCTTTCAATGCTCACTTCTCCGACAACACATAAAAAAAATAACGGCCTCACTAATATTAACTCACACACTCACACACAGTCAAACACACAGTGCAGCCCTTGATAAAAGTCCCTTCTTGGCTGAACTACAAGCTGTTACAGAAAGCCTGAGACGGAGTGTTTTGTGTACGTGTGAAGAGGGCAGTCCCTTGGTTGAATTGATGATTAAACACATCACCTTAATGTGGCACCTGCAGCGCTGACACACACGCTGTGCTGGGGGATAATGGAGTGCATGGTGTGGCTGACCGGCGCTGTACAGCAGATGCTCATGTGGACCAGAGTCCATGCTGATGCACACACACACACACACACACACACACACACACACACACACACACACACAGATGGTCAATCATTGGCGATGACAAGTTTATAATCATTAGCGTCTTAACACACAAACATCGGCTGGTTAAGTGCTAAGTAGATGGAGTGAAAGTGTGTAAGAGAGACACAGAGATGGGCTTCATTCAGTAACTTTTAGGAAGGAATCTAAGTCTTCATTCTTCATTATTCATTAACAGTTTTAACAGTTTTATTAACATATTTATTGAACAGTTGAGGATAGATCCATTTGTGGTTTTGAATTACCAACTAACAAAAATACTATTTTGGGATAAAATCCTACCACATAATCTTACTGTACATATTCTTTGATACTTTTGGATCAGTGTTATGATTCCCTCTTTAAAAAATGAGCCTGATTTGCTGTATTTTACTGCAAGTGATAGATGTTTGATCATGTTTTCTGGTTTCTTCACATGGTGGACGTGTCACAGCAGCCACACTGAAATTATGACCAATTATTATGAGATTTTGTTTTTTTTCCATGACAAACAAACATCATAAAAGGACAATATGAAGACATGACTATAGTACAGACAAAATAAACCTGGAGAAAACCTGGTTCCAGCATTCAATTATTTTATGCATGTGTTTCTAACACACAGTCATTAGGTACACATGCACACAGTCTCACATCAACACCATTTACTCCAACACATGGATATTCTTTAAACTCATTTATTTAATCATTATAATTATGATTGCTATTTATGTAAAGATTTACGTTAAAGGGAAGATATAAGATGGTTGAGACCAGGAGTGAATGCTGTTGGTCCAATATTGACTTTGTTATGTTACAGAGAGCAGGGGGAGAGTCCAGGAATGTTATGTGATAAAGACATATGATATAACAGAGACAATGCACCATCTTCTATGCTTAAAAGACACAGAAAGTCTTCCATCCATCTTTTTAAACTAAAGCTATTGGGTTTTCTAACTTTTCAGTTTGTAAGAATCATGCATTTTGTTGTAAGGCATGCAAATGCTACCAGTTTTTGTGCACAATGAATGTCACTGGGCTGGATGACCAGCAAGCATACAGCAGGACTCAGAGCTGCATCCTCGTTCAGGATCTTTGAGAGTGTGACTACATCCCAAAGAGTCTTAACAGCTGGAACATAGAGCCATAGAGAGTGTACAAGGGTGTCCATCTGGCTGAGGTTTAAGTCTGTGAAACACTTTTAAACCCCAGTTTGATGAAATCTCTTTATGTGGACTTTCTTTGCGTGTGTATATTTTAAGGGTAATTTCACTCTTTCACTCTAAAATAGAAACCTCCTAATAGTTATTTGACTTTTAAATCACCTGCAAGTTAGCATATAGTTTTATTATATTGTTTTTTCACATATTTAACCATATTTTTTACAGACTAAATATATTGTAAAAGAAAGAAAACAAAGAAACAAACAAAAAAAACACATCAGGACATTTTTACTGATCCGACTACGTGAGAGGACGAGAAGTCCGAGAGGACGAGATGAAGAAAGCTGAGTGAGTTTGCTTTTGTGCTACCTGATGTAGAATTAACTCAGTGTCACACACAAACTGCTGGCCAGTGTTTGTCTGCTATAGGGAGCAGATGGCGGCGACAGAGACACCCTGACGTCACACACATCATCATTAATCTCTCACTCACACACACATACGCACACACAGAAAAAAAGGAAAAAGCTTAAAATGATCAAAGATTTTGTGTGCAGTAAAAACTTTATAGAAACTACATTATATTTAGAGCAATTCAAGAAAGGAATGTTATGTTACATATATTTAATTTGCAATGTAAAAATTTTGAACATATAATGTATATTTGTATCATATATGTCTATATATATTTATATATATTTTTAAATGTAAATATACTGTATATATACACACACACACACACACATATAATATGATTATGTTAAAAATTTGAGGGAATACTCCACACTGTACAGTGGTTACTGAGTTTTAGTTATGAACTTTACCTAGTTTCCTTCAGTCTGAACAGCAGTGAGACAGACTGTACGGTGAATAATGATAAAGTGCCAGTTTGAGGAAATCTTTTTAGATGGACAAGACATACAAGTTTTCCAAACTACTTAAAATTAATGGAATTTTATTGGGTTACCAAAACCACCCAACATTTAAAACTTGTTAACTTCTTGGATATTTAACACAAATACTTAAGTCCACTGAGTCAGTCATTAAATGTCAGTGGGGCAACTTTTAAAGTTGAGCAAATTCAGTACACAAATATGCACATTTAGAGCCAAGCCTGGCAAGTAAAGACATAACAATGGCATCATTAAAATTTAATTGAGAAGAGAGGAATGTTTATGGCTATAAATAAAAAGGAAAAATAAAAATCATGTACAATTCGAGGTAAATTATCTTGTCAACGTGTGATGATGAGGATTACATAAAATAAAGTTATCATTTTATACCTTTATTATTAATATGTAGATATGGTCTTATGTCTGGCGCCACCATGAGGCCAAACTTTTTAATTTGGTGTTCGTGGTGCATGATGGGAACTGTGAAAAGTCTCAATAACCAATCAGAGGACGGAGATTTCGCATTACCCGGAAGTAATACATCACAACAAAAAAATTGCCGGGAAACCTGCTCAGTCAGAATTGGCCACTGAAGTAGCGAAGGGAATATTTATGTGTTTGTCTTTAGACTAAATACATTAGCAGTCTCTCCGTGTCTCTGGTCGTATTGTGTACCTGTTCACGCCGACATGGACGAATATGACGAACTCTTCGAGGATGACTTCGAGGACCAGTTCGCCGACGAGCTGGAAGTGTTGGCTGAGATGGAGGGTGAGCAAGTAAAGTTAGCAAAGTAGACTGCAAAAGAAATGCCCAGGCCTATTTGTACGATATGTGAAATATAATAGTGATTAATCTCTGTTATGTACTTGTATATTAAATTATTCAGCCCAAAGTGAGATAAATAACTACTTTTTTCCTGACTATTAGTACAAAACCCAAACGTCCTTAATTTATGAAACGTCACAGCAGCAAAACCTCACGAGGACTTGAATTCAGTGAATATTTGTCACTTTTGTTTGACAAATGACTTAAAGATTAATGGGTATTTAAAAAGTTCAATAGTTGTCTAATATTAATTTGTCTTTGCTGGAATGGCCAGATGAATCCTCCAAGCCGGGGAAGCGTCAGAAACAGGGTCCTGGAGACGCCACCTCCGACATAGAGCACCTGCTGGATAAGTCCACCTGTGAGTTCATCCTCAGACCACAGTTTGTCCTTGTTGTGTTTGTTTCGGGTCGTGAGCTTGTATTTTGACTTTGTCTTTGCAGCCCCAAAGGCGAAGCGGCAGAGGTACGACGGAGGAGTGGTCAAGCGACTCTTCAACTCACTGGAGACACAAGAGAGCAAAGCCCCGTCGCAGAGTGATGATATCACTCCGCCGTCCTCTCCGGAGCAGTATGAAGCCTCTCCTGTGCTCAGGTAGGAGGGATGCATGGTGAAGATTGGTAATATCGAAAAAACAAACAGTGGCAGAGAGAATGAGGGCGACAGGATACACAATTGTTTTTTTTATCCTTGAATGATCCAATCAGTTAATCATTTGATAGACAGAAAATCAATTGATGACAGTGTTGGTAATTAGATTGATAATTCAAAGTATAAAGTAAGTGAAAATGGCAAACATTTGCTAATTGCAACCTGTCAAATCAGAGAATTGGTTGTTTTTCTGCTTTACCTGATTATGATTATTGCCATTTTTGTGTGTTGCTCAGAAAAAGAAGTAGGAATTTAAAGACCTGACATTAACTATATGTGACGAACATATACCATTATTTACATTTAATAGATTAAAAGGTCAGATTTGTTTTGGTAAAAAAGCAATAAATTACAAATAATTGTTAATTGCAGCCTTGGATACGCAGCACAACAGACTCTTTAACATGTTTTCTGTTTTAGGTCTACCCCAGCCGTGCTGGATATCAGCGGCTTTGCCTCAATCCCAGAGACGCCTATGCGACCTCCCACAGCGGCGCTCACATCACTGCATGCGCTGCGGCGGCCTCCTTTAGAGGGAGAGTACATCAGCGTGACCGACTCATCGGGGACTCGGGTCTACCTCAGACAAAAAGAGGACACAGGGACTAAGGTTAAACTCCTCAGCAGTTTTTCATCTCTGATGCTGAAAGTTACACAAACATTTTGGAAGGTGTTCAGTGCCTATAGAGGTCATATTTCTGTATTTCTTTACATTTGTGTGTCTCCAGGTGGTGGACTGCAGAATTGTGCCAAACTCCCTGGGTGCACTGGGGCTACTGGCAGTACCAATAGGCGTGTTGAGAGAGCAAGAGGCAGAGAGGGTGAGCGACAGGCGCCTGTTGTTTGTGTATAATCTGCCAAGTAGCCTGCACGTATCCACACTGACATCACATGAGTTTAATCCATTTTCTCAACTCCAAACATTCGGATGATTAAACAAACACAAAGAATAATGCAACCATTTAATTTGTATCTGCAGCCAAAAACAGCATTGTTATATGTTGTCTTGTAATGAGCAAATGTTTAATATTTGTACATAATAGAAGCCAAGAAATCGAAATTGTAGTAATGAACTTTATTTATGTAGCACTTTACATAGTTGAAAGCAGTTCAGGACATTAGATGAATCAACTCAGACCCTTAAAATAAAAACAAAATGAAAGACTAAAATACACAATGATGGAGATAAGTACAGTTACAGTAATAATAAAACTAACAAGACACATTGGGGGGAAAAACAGAGTGTTGGCAGTATTAATGAAAAGGCTTTTTTTAAAAAGACGAGTTTTAAGAAGTGGTTTAAGAGATGTCACAGATTTTACAAACCTCAGATCCATGGGCAGGGACTTTCAGAGCTTAGGGGCCCTGACTGTAAATGCCTGTTCACCAAATTGTAAGGCATGCATTCATTAGTTAGAAAAATTGATGTTTTAATCTAATAAAATCAACACTGAAAGAAAATATATCAATGATACCCTTTCAGCTGAAACCAGGATGTATTTGTGGGATGTATTTCAGACCCTGTGTTTTAAAAATAACTTTTTTATACAATAAAAAAAGGAGTGTGTCTGCAGGTGCACATACTTTGTGTGCAAAAGTGAACTCTGAGGCTGTTGAAATTTTCAAATTTGATCTCTTTCTTTTGAAATCGTGCAGCGTCACCTTCAGGTTGTGGAGGAATCTCAGCGTCTTACACAGCTGCTGGCCAGGTAACTCACCGTCTGTCTCCCTCACACAGTGATTACATTTTGTACAAGGATTCCAATTCATTTGTTTGTTTGAATTTGTGTCCCTTTCTAGCAATGTAAACGATGTGTTTGGTGTGGGCGAAAACAGAGAAGATGAAGGGGAGGACGATACTGAAGACACAGAGGGCCGAACTTCCCGACTCTGGGTGGACAGATTCTCTCCCCGACACTACACAGAGCTTCTCAGTGATGACGTAATCAATGTTTAGCCTTTCTGTTTGATTTTAACGTCCGTGTTTGTGCACATGCTCTCTTTGAATGAATGGCCCAAGTATCGTTCACTGACGCCACGCGTGTGTGACTGTTTCATTGTAGTTTACCAACCGCTGTCTGCTCAAGTGGTTGAAGCTTTGGGACACTGTTGTGTTTGGAAGAGAGAGGAAGTCCCGCCCTGCCCGTCCTGACAGACAGGCTCCCAACCAGAGCTCGTTCAAACCAAATCAAGCCAATCAGAATACAAATCGTTTCAAAACTAAGATTGAGGTGACCGAGGAGCTGCTGGAGGCTGAACTGGACCAGTACAAACGACCCAAATTCAAGGTAAACACCCCTGCATGCTCATGTCAGTACAATCTCAATTTAATGACCTGTAGTTGTTCTATAAGATGTAATTTATTTTGGTGTTTCTCCAGGTGGCGTTGTTGTCTGGTCCGCCAGGTTTGGGGAAGACCACCTTGGCTCATATCATCGCAAAGCATGCTGGGTACAATGTGGTGGAAATCAATGCCAGGTTAGACAAATCAAATTAAAACTTATTATTCTGCTGTATAAAAAATTTGTAGGAAAAATGAAAAAAAATTGATTTACAAGAGACTCCCTGTGGTGACCTCAGTGATACTGTTGATGTTTGTGCAGTGATGATCGCAGTGCAGAGGTGTTTCAGAAACGCATCGACACAGCAACACAGATGAAATCCGTTTTAGGAGCCAGTGAGAAGCCGAACTGCCTCATTATTGATGAGATCGATGGAGCACCTGCGGTATGATCTGGACACAAAAATTGCAAAATATCCATGATTGTGGTGTTAATGTGCTCCTTTAATCTTCATTATAAATGTTTGGGGTTTTTTTTCTTCATCTGTGGTGTTTAACAGGCTGCCATCAACGTTCTGTTGGCAACTCTGAACAGGAAAGATGGACACGGCGGTGAAGCTGGTACAGAGACTGTGAAGAAGAAAAAAAAGAAGGAGTCCATCCTGCTTCGGCCAATCATCTGCATCTGTAATGACCTGTAAGAGAGCCTGTGGTGTTTAAGAGCAGCTTCCAATAGATTATAGATATAAATACACTATTGTTGCAGCAGTATTTGAATTGATAATTGCTAATTTTGAGTTTTCTTTGATTACCTCTTTCCATGTAGTTATGTTCCAGCTCTCAGGCCTCTCAGGCAGCAGTCCTTCCTCCTGGTTTTTCCCCAGACTCAGCCCTCTCGCCTCACACAGAGACTGTCAGAGGTCACCACATACACACGCACACATGCACAAACACAATCACAGGATTACACAAAAGAACGCGCCGGCAATCCATGTTTACCTTGAGTTTCTGTTTGCAGATTTCCCTCCGGCAGGGTATGAAGGCAGACACGGGCTCACTGATGTCACTGTGTGAGAAGACTGACAACGATATCAGGTCTTGCATCAACACACTACAGGTGGGTGGCTGCACTCTGAAGGAAGGTCTGTGTTGCATGAGCAGTTCAGTAGTATAGAGTGTAGTTGTATCACAACATTTCTTCTTGTCAGTTCCTCCACAGTCGTGGCCACAAGCAGTTGGACGCCAAAACCATCCAGTGTGTCTCTGTTGGGCAGAAAGACCAGAACAAAGGCTTGTTCCATCTGTGGCAGGCGGTTTTCCAGTTACAGCGTACAAAACGGTACACTATGTGCTGTCGGAGATTTTCATGAAATTTATAAATGTTTTGCTGAGGTCTCTTCAGAATCAGTCACCGTAGGCGACTGGGTGTTCAAGTTTAGTTAAAAATGTTGAAATGAGGCAAAGGTTCTGCAGAAGACACAGAGGTTTGCGCTCTGTTGTGCTCCTACTACAAAGCAGTGGTCAGAGTTCCTGCATTGTTCTGTGCGATCTGTTACTGTTTTTTAAGTTTACTGTGGACACCAGCAAGGAAATTGAAAGTGAAATGGTAACTGCAGGTCTGACCTAATGCAAAATATGTGACCTTTAAATTAATTGGTTATTTTTCAGTTTTAATTTCGATCCATCCATCTATTTTCTGCTGAACAATCAATCTGAACAAAATGATTTTTTTTTCACATGATTCAGCCCATTTTTTTTGTCACACAGGTACAATTGTGAGACTTTTATTAAGTTCCATTCTAAAAAAAAGTCCTTTAAAAGTCTTAAATTTAATCTTAGGTGAACAGTCAAGACTTAAATACTTACAAGTCTGTCCTTTCTGTTTAATGTTGTACTTTGATCTGTGAGCATAAATGAATGAGTGTGAAGACGGTTAGCACGTGGTAAATTTAATCTTGTCACGCCTTCAAATCGAAGGTGACATGATCTTATCTATACATTACATACATTATTATCATCTGTTTCCTCTCTTCTTCTTCTTAGGTCCTAACTAACCAGATGTTGACTAAACCTTCAAATTTGTGCTTTCAGGAAACGTGTTGGTGAGGGGTTTGACGAGGCGCCAGGTTCAGGACATGGAGCACAGAGGTTTCAGCACATTCTACACTTGGCTTCATCCAGTGGAGAGTATGAAAAGGTTTCTCAGGTAATGATCATACATCCCGATATTTGTAACACAAAGAAAACACTGCCCCATGCTTCACTAGCATTAGAAAGAAGTTATCCTCATCTAAATCTGTGTCTTCTCCTCAGGGTCTGTATGATAATTATCTGTCCATGCGTGTGAGGGACCCCAACCTGCAGAGTGTGTGTGAGGCTCTGGAGTGGATGTCGTTCTCAGACAGACTGAACCAAGTGATTCTTCATGGGCAGAACTTCACCCTGATGAGATACCTGCCCTTCCTGTCTGTCACATTCCACTTCCTGTTTGCCCACACACACGTGCCCCGCCTCAGCTATCCCCACAGCCAGCACGAGGTACAAGTCAACACCATCGTGTAGCAGAATGATGAAAGAAGGAAAAAAAACATATAAATGAGATATTTTAGGCAGGAAGTGTAGATAAATAACAACATGAGATCCCTGATCATCCCTGAGTCATCACTGTCTCCTCTCCAGGCCTCCTCCCGGCTCCTGAGCAGCAGGAACGCTTTGTCCACCATGTTGGCCGACATCCCAGCATGCTTCAGAACAAGGATCAGCTCGCTCAACCTGACCCTCGATATTCTCACACTGCTCCTAGACATCATCTGTCCCAAACTACGCCCTGTATGTAAAAGCATATGTGATGCGTGTGTGTGTGTGTGTGTGTATCTGCATCTATTTATGCCTTATTGACCTGAGAGAAAATCCACAGGACGTTATGTGATTTCAGTGTTAGCTTAAACTTTTAAAGAGAAGGGAATAAGACAGAGCCATGCTAATGTTATTTTTCCATGGTGCTACATTGAATAGGATATACACTCACTTGGCCACTTTATAAGGTACATCGTAACATCTAAAGCCGTCCAATACAACAGCTCAGCCATATGTTTTACATTTACAAAGATAATAAAAGTTTTGACTGCATTGCTTTTGAATTACAAACATGAGGAGGGAAGAATATTAGAAACACATTTGAACATAATGCAGTTCAGTGCACCACCACTAACCACAACCTCAGTAATTAACCTTATTATTTTGTCAACACTGTCACAGGTATTAATTACCTGTGACCGCGTCGACAAAAAAAATAACAATATAATAAATTGTAATCTTCCTTGTGGCACAATTGTTTGGGATTGCTTTAAATGTTATTGGAGGCCACAGAAGCCACAATGAGGGTTATATCTCACCTACTACCACAAAAAGTTTGTGATTAATTGTTAAGTGTGGGTAAAGTATTACAACAAACAAACCAGAAAACAAACGCCATACAATTTTTAATGCAGTATAAAATTAACAAAACAACAAAAAACAAAAAATTATTTTAATCACAGTTTCTCACATCACAACATGTGTAAACAGGATTAAGAGATGATATTTAATGTATTGTGGTTTGACATTTTTAAAGTTTGATAAGACTTGTACTGAAGCTCACAGTAGTCTCGGCCTCACTGTGTGTGCTCTCAAGGTTAGAAGGTGGTACAGGTGCGGCCTCATAAGAAAAATGGCGGCCAAAGTGAAATGCTTTGCACGTAATGCTGGTAAAAATTTCAGTTGCTGTGGCTCATCCCATTGTGTGTTTCTTCCAGGTGAATCCACAGCTTTTCAGCAGCAGAGAGAAGGAGCAGATGCGAGAGCTGATCAACACCATGCTGGCATACAACCTCTCATACAGGCAGGACCGCACGCCCGAGGGACAATACACATACCTGCTGGAGCCGTGAGTACACACACACACACATCCACCTTCACTCAACTGTGTGCTGCATGTGGACCCATGCAGAGCTGATGTGTGTTTCTGGGATGTTGAAGGTCACTGCTCTTGTCCACGCTGTGGTTCTCTGCATTGAGGCTTAGAGAGTAATCCCTTTAACACCTGGTGTGTGTATGATGGTAGTGGTCTGGGATCAGATTAGCAAATCTCACTGCAAGGTTACAGGTGGATGGACGAACAGATGACAGGATGGGTAGAGGAGGTTTGAGTTATTAGAGCCGTGAAATTAGGGGGTCATTTTGGAGAAAGCAATCTGAAATATCGAGGCTTGTTAAAACAAAAGACAAAAGCTAAAAGGAACAAGAGGAAACTTTAGCTACACTACAACTTGGGAGACCTTTGTTCATCTTGGACCTTAATTTTTTGTGACTACTAAGGTTGGTAGAATGAGATAATTAATCATCTCCGCATCCCAGCCATGCCGGCCCAGGTTGAGGAGCAGCCAGACGCCCAGGGGGGCTCCTTTCTGCAGGCTCGCTGTGATGAAGTGCTGGTCACCAACGACTGGTGCCTGCCTGTAGTTTTAGCTCTACTGCTGCTCCTGCTGATCTACACCTTCCTGTACCTGCCCTCTCTGGCTCACCACAACACCACTGTCTGACACCAAACGGATAAAGACAAAAACGCTCCTGACAGCAGATACGCCCAGTCCCAGCAGGATTATTCGGTTGGACTGCTCCTTTTTTTTGGAAACTGTTGTCGATTGGTCAGACTGTGGCAGAATTATTAACGTTGCCTGGTTTTGGACGCTGTGAGAAGGAAGAGGTGGCGGGAAAGATGAAGACTATTCATCTCATTCATTACAAATCCTTCTGCTTTTGGAAACAAAAGACATTTTAAACCCATAACCGTTGAGTGCTGTAACACAGAGCTTCTACCTTTTGGTCTATCGCTAAACATTCTCAGTTTTCTGATAATACGTGAATGCAGTCACTCCTATATTTGCTTGAATATTTGTTTTAGGAGTGTAAAAGCACTATCAAATGAATCTAACACTAAGACAGCTAAATATAAGTATCTTAAGATTGATTTTGATATCATAAATAATGTTCTCTCTATTAAGTAAACGGATATAAATGTGTTAGCCAGATGTTAAAATACTCAATATTAGCTGCATGGAGTATAATCCGGTATGTTAAAGGGGGAAGTGAGCCTTTCAATCTTCTTTTTCATTAAAGTTTTGGTGATAACGGAACTGATTTTTTAGATAGTGATAACTCTACATTAAATAGCTCACAGTGATATAGACTGGTATTATCTTATTTATATGTACTTATATTTAGATTCATTACGTATTGAGTCAGAGTTTACTGACATCCTGTGTGTGTGTGTGTGTGTGTGTGTGTGTGTGTGTGTGTGTGTGTGTGTGTGTGTGTGTGTGTGTGTGTGTGTGTGTGTGTGTGTGTGTGTGTGTGTGTGTGTGTGTGTGTGTGTGTGTGTGTGTGTGTGTGTGTGTGTGTGTGTGTGTGTGTGTGTGTGTGTGTGTGAAATGAAGATCAGCTGTAAGAGGATTAAGGTTTTAGAGTGACAGATTCTGGGTTTTATTCTGAAAAACATAAACCGTAGCACCAAAAGTGGAAGCTTTTTGGATTTTTGTTTGTCAACTAACAGAATTGACCCCTGTGTCAACCTCATGCTGTTATGAATGTGTTTGTGCAGAGTTATTTACTTGGCATGTGTGTTTGCAGGCGTGTTGAGGAGGTAGTGAGGTTTCCGGGCCTGCCGCCGCGCCGTCAGCTGACATATCAGGCCAAACAAACCATCAGCAGAGAGATGGAGCAAGAGAAGATGAGGCGATCCGAGCAACTGATGCTGCAACGAAACCCTGCAGTGGTGAGACAAATACACAACACGCACATCCTACACAACAGACTGTGGGCTTGTTATATACAGTACAGCCTGTTGACAGTCAGGCCACCATGTGTCTGTGTTAATTATCTAATGGATCTATAATGTGCTTTGTCTGTGTGATGCAGAAAGAGCAAGAAAAAAAGAGCGCCGGTCCTAATCCAGCCAGGAACCATCAGCAGAGGCTGGAGAACATTGTTAAACAGACCACAGTGGAGACCAGGGTGAGAGACAAACACAAACGCTTCTGTCACTTGGGAGGACATTACATTGACTTTCACTGATTTCCTGGAGATGACTGATGTGGAAACCTGAAGCCTCCAGTGCTCATACACAAGTCAACAACTTCTCAGTGAAGTAGGACACATCTTGTGTCCAACACAAAAAGAAAACAAAAGAACCTCTCAACCCACTAAAAGCACAGCCTATACAGTAAATACACAGCAAAAGCAGTGTTTTCCAAAGGAAACGGGGCTCAGATATTAGTGGGCCATGAAAAAAAATCACAATGAACAGGTACCTTGGTTTATAAAAGCAGTCCATTGTGTAGCTCACACATTGAAACCTGCAGCGGCAGTTTGCTTTGCTGCTGCTCAAGGCGTCTTGATTCGTTTTAAATAGAAAAAGTGTTTTCAATCTTAACTGCTCCTGCAAGTTACTATAAGATGAGTCTCCAGGGAGCATTTATGCATCTGATAACTGGCAAAGATTTGGTGCTTCTTTTGGTTATCTCGGTATTCAGTTGTTTTGGGAAGCAGCACTCTTTCTACCAGTGTTGAGGTTCCCTCAGTTGTATGTGTTAGGTGGTGCCTGTAGGTGGAGCCAGAGAGGAGCAGCCAGCGTCATCAGAGCCTCTCAGACTGAGCTGCAGTGCTTTAATAGTTCAGTGAGAGAGTGAGCCTCTAGGGGGCAGAAATGAGGGTAATGAAAAGCCACTGGGTCACAATCCCTAATGGTGAAACTGGGAAATTAGGCTAATGAGAGATGGTGTGTGTGTGTGTGTGTGTGTGTGTGTGTGTGTGTGTGTGTATTCATGTGCTTGTTCATTGTTATTGACCTTGTTCTGAGGATAACGTGTTAGAAACTTCCTGATTAACTTCTTCCTCCTCGTCACTCTGTGTTTGTGCTCTGCAGCCGGAAGTGGATTTCTTTGGTCGAGCTGTTGCCCCCAAACCTCAGAGAGCGTCATCTTCAGACACAGGTACTGTGTGACGTTAGCGCAGCTTCATTTATTCAATCCCTTGTGTGAACACGGGCTGTTTAAGGAAAAATGCCTCAAGGCACATCAGGTCCAAACACACCAGAGGTGATTACTGATGCGTCTTACGTAACGCTTCTAATTTAGAGCTCCTGTGGCTCACTGTGGGCAGGAGATCTGGACTGTCAACAGCATCGCCACCTGCATTTCCTCATCATAGTGTTGCCAATATCATATTTCCATTAGCAACTTAAAAAACTCGCCACGCCTGACCTACAGCCTCCCTCTTATATGTCGACACCAGCTAATAGTTTAAACAATCTTCAGATATTATTTATGTAAATGAAATGTATAGTACTGCCTTAAGTACTTAGTTTGCTACATTTATTTTAAAATCCTTTAGTCATTGTAGCTCCAGAAACCGATTAAAATTGTTGCGTGTAGTTTCTGTGGTTTTGGCCTGCCAGCAGCTTCGTGTCATTGGAAACAAACATGACTGCTGTGTTCAAATGCATCGTAGTTCCACACCAAAAATAGCACATTTGCATAGAGAACAGAGGTCCTGAACAGAATTGTGTAGCTTGTTCCCTCCTTTCCAACATGGCCATCTGGGGAAATGTTTTTTCAAAATAGTGTTTCCACTTTTGCTTGCAAGTTTGTTTGTTTTTTTAGGTCAAAGCAGCAACAACGACGGGGTCCTGCGGACTAAAACAGGCACAGCTCTAAATCCTGTGTCCTGATTATCTTGTCGATTACCTGTGGCCCATTTCACCAAAGCTGAAACATGACATCGTGACAAAATCAAAGTCACAGTTACGCGAGAAGAGTTTGTGTTATAAATACGGCTCCGGTTAATGATTACTTTCAAGTTCCCAGAGCCCGAGCTGATGTCTTTTTCATTTGCTTATGTTGTCTGAACAGTGAAAAAAACCAAAGGTATTCAGATGCTCTAATCACTTAAGATAGCTGCAAATCCCCAGCAGAGATGTAATTTACTTAATCGCTTAAAATTATTAAACTAGACGTCAATCGATTAATCAGAAGCAGTTTTGATAATCAAGTAATGGTTTAGGCTTTAAGCTAAGATGGTAGACTGCCTCGTTACAGATATACTAAAATATTAATACTAGTTGTTTTTTGTCCTCTTCTATAATAAACTGTATATCTTTAGGTACCAGACAAAACAAGCAATTTGAAGAAATACATTAAATTTCGGAATATTGTGATTTCTGACATCGTAAAGACCAATCCAAAAAAACAAGACCCAAGATTAAGCAATTATTTAACTTGTTTTTTTTATTTTATTAACCTTGTAGTACCTTTTAAAAAAAATACCCATAATGCTCTTTTCCTCTCTCTGTAGGTGACAAGAGTGCAGTTCTTTCTATTGGAACAGCAGTGGGCAACAGTGACGTGTGGTTTCGGTTCAACGAGGGCATGTCAAACGCTGTCAGACGAAATGTCTACATCAGGGAAATATTGTAACCCCACGAAACACACACACACACACACACACACACACACACACAAATGCCTCATTCACAGCTGTGTCCTGTGTCATATGTAAACAACCGAATAAATCCCAAGTCCAGCTGTTAAATTCAAAACAGTCTTTATTTTGATTGACAGTGTAAAGAGCCAATAAAAACGTGTTGTTGAACATTTCTCAGCAGTCAAAACAAACCTCTAGAAAGCTACTCAGTGCTGTACACTCACACACACACACAGTAGTCTTCACATAAATTAAAAGCATTCAGGAGTCTCCCAATAAATAAACATGATAATAGCAATAATGAGAGAGAGAGAGGAAATGAATTAGTGCAGCGTGACTTAGTGTGGGAGTGCAGGATTCTTTAGTGTGTGTGTGTGTATGTGTATGTGTGTGTGTGTGTGTGTGCGTGTGTGTGTGACCATTAGAGGATCACACACTTGCCCTTCTCCACCCAGGGGTTAGCTCTCATCAGCTCAGGGTTCAGAAATGGATCTTCACAAACACAACCCTCGATCCACTTCACCAGCCTACAAAAAAAAAAAACCAGTGTCAGCACAAATCTGATACTCCATACTTAAGAGAGCTTGTGTGTGTGTGTGTGTGTGTGTGTGTGTGTGTGTGTGTGTGTGTGTGTGTGTGTGTGTGTGTGTGTGTGTGTGTGTGTGTGTGTGTGTGTGTGTGTGTGTGTGTGTGTGTGTGTGTGTGTGTGTGTGTGTGTGTGTGTGTGTGTGTGTGTGTGTGTGTGTGTGTGTGTGTGTGTGTGTGGACAGCACACACTCACTCAGTGACGGTGATGGAGGATTTCTCTCTGTTGATTGCCAGCTGATACTGAAGGCTTTCCACTTCTCTCCTCATCTGTGGAACGTCTAACTCCTCCATGGTGCTGCTGCTGCTGTTCACCCACACACAGAAGAAAAACACAGGACAGATTGAAGCTCGAGCAGATTAAGAGTTCAGACACACAGATGTTGCATTAAAACTTGGGTGGAAATCAAAATGAAGCAAATGTTTTGTTGTAAAAGAGCCACTCAGTTCTGCAGTCAAGCCTCTTACTGCTGAATTCTTCAGTGTAAATGCAAAACGGTCACAGCTCAGTTGAGATTTGAGTTGATATCTGATCATGTTTTACTTTTGGGAAGACGAGAATAGAGCAGCACTTCTTACAATAACGTCGACTTTCCGCCCTTCGGCTCTGGTTGTGACTCGTTCAACTAACTCGTTTTTCTCTTCACATTATTTGAATATTTTTAGAGTCCTTAAAAAGTAAAATAAGAGAAAAAAAAAAACAATAGAGGAAAGTCTTTGAAGCAGAAATATTTTTGGTTTTCCTCTCTTCTCATCCTGTGAGCCCTTGGTGGGACACGCTGCTCTGTTTTCATTTGTGATTTATAAAAATATCTGAGGGAAATAAAATAAAGACCAGATGGTCGGCACTCTGGAGAGCTGCACTGATCTGCACAGGAAGTGGTTAATATGACACATTCATATGAAGATGGTCATGTGGGCCCTTTAAGACAAAGTGTAGCTTATTGTGATAACAATCTTAACTGGTTAAATATCAGTATTTCTACTAGTGAAGGACATTCTCTTGTTCCTAGCTTTTTTATATTGTAACTGTGATTTAAGAAGCTGTTGACACAAAAGTAGAAATACCACAATGTAGAAATATTCTCAAAGGCTAAAACTCCTCTTAATGACACCACTGTTGATTGATCAAAACCTTTTTATTGAGCAAAAGATTTATCTGGAAATTAATCAATAGTTCTCAAAGGAATCCTGTAAATGTTATTTTGGTGTAGGTTCCTTCTTAAAGTGCTTGAAAAGTGCCCTTAAATAGCTGTAAGAACCCTTTATTTTACATGTAAATGTGTAAAATCAGGTCATAGATATGTAGTTCAAGTTATAAACAGGTTAGTAATTTCATAGCTGGCCACTGTAGCTTTTAGCAAACGTTACTTTGAGACTATACAGTTTTGTGGTATACAGACATTTAGCCATTTATATGAATGATACGGACAAAATAATATAAACCGCTGCCAGTATAACACAGTACAGTTCAACAGCATGACAAACTACTGCCTCCAAAACGACCACACCGTTAAATCAACGCCTCATTTAAATCAGATTCAACAAAACCTGACCTTCGTGAAAGTGGGATTTATCGCAGGACTTTTGAATTAGACTTAGAGCGACTTTCTGTATATGTTTATTATGACTAGTAAGTGACAGATATATGTAGAGGAGTAAAACTGTTACGTTGCTCCACATCAAAATACTCAAGGTATTTCTAGTACAGGACTGAGGAAAAGCACTTTGTTTTTACATCTCTTAAAGAAATATTTAAGATATATATATATCTATATGTATATAAATATATATGGAAGATGAATCCAACACAGTGCAGAAGCCACCTTTTATTTCTACTTATTGTAAATTCTGCCCCACCCTGTCACAGGCCACATTACAGCAGAGAGAGAGAGAGAGAGAGAGAGAGAGAGAGAGAGAGAGAGAGAGAGAGAGAGAGAGAGAGAGAGAGAGAGAGAGAGAGAGAGAGAGAGAGAGAGAGAGAGAGAGAGAGAGAGAGAGAGAGAGAGAGAGAGAGAGAGAGAGAGAGAGCGCCCACATGAGAGTTCAGGCCGACCATGGATCACTTTAGTCCTCCCAATTGGAAACCGTCTCTCCCTTCCCCCTCCAACCTCCTCGTCCTCCCCCCCCCCCTCTCATCCTCTTCATCTTTTTAATGGATCTGAATGGGTCGGCTGCCTTGGTTCCTCCACCAGCATCCATCCAGCTGTTCCATGAAAAAGGCCTTCATCATTTAATTATAACACCACCCAAATGTGCCACAGTGACATCACCAGTCTCCATCACTCAGCAATCAGCCGCATCTCGGGCTCATAAAGGCGCATTTACAGTAAATTAAGTCTCTTTTGACACAAACATCAATATGTGGGAGCATAAAGCGAGTGGAGATGGCCGTACCAACACACATCACTTCAAATGCAGATGTATCGTGGCCGCATGTGGATGGAAAAAAAAAAAAAAACCCGCAAAAACAGAGCCGCTCTTACCGTCAGGCCTACCGGAGAGGACCGCGGGTCGATTTGGTGCGCAGGCGGCCGATGGAGGATGCAGACAGCGACAATAACAGCTGAGAGTCGGTGGAGTTTCCCCGGCAGAGGAGTCCGGCTTCAGTGCAAGAGGAAGAGGAAGAAGAAGAGGAGGAGGAGGAGGAGGAGGAGGCTGTGCGTGTCCACGGCGCAAGGCACTCCCCTGCGCTCCTCTCTGGTAGCGACTGGATGCGGGATGCGCAGGGCGGAGAAAAGGAGCTCCGCCGCCTCGTTTGACAGTCAAACCAGGGCTGGAGCACAGGACTGACCTGTATGGAAATCCGGACACGAGCAGAGGCAGGAAACACGCAAATGAGGACGCTCCAGAGGGAAAACAAGCAGGGAGTTAATTTCCCATTCCGATGGCCGCCGGTGATGTGTGTGTTAATGCGCGACAAACTCCCCAGAGAGCCCGAGTGACATGAGAAATGAGAAGTGAAAGACCAGAAATAAGCAGTGATGTAACTCCAATTTATACGGTTTTGATTTGTAGGTGCCTCATTTTTTTCTCAGACCAATGAGTCATATTAAGACTCTGAGATGGGACAAATCTTTCCTTTAATCTTAAGCTTCCCCATTGAGTCCCATTAGTGTTACATCTGCTCTATGAAGTGTGTGAAACTCCTGATTCCTCCCCAGTCTGTCTTCAAGTTAACACAAGTTTTCTCTCAGCGGGGTCTGAAGGCACTCTGTGAGCTCCAGATGTCAACAAAAGGGTCAAAATACAAGACCAGAAGCTGCAATTCCTCCCAAAGTGATCAGCATTTTAGAATAGGGACTATTTAATACCACGTATGCTGCAAGCAAGTGGAGAAAACAGCCCTCTAATCTGAATTATTTCCTGTTATGAAAATCGATTTGTCTTTGCAGCTCACTCTTCAGCTGTCGAGTAAGTGAACATACGTGTGGTCAAATTGTAGATTGTGCCTTTATGCTGAAATGATGAGCAGGTCTACTCCAGTCTCTCTAATAGGTGAGTACATTTAAAAATAAACACAAGACAAGCAGGGCAACTGGACCATAAAATGGTAAATAAAATTCACCCTGAAGTAAATTTTTTCTGGCAGTCAGTCCCCCTTCCTTTTAATCATTTCATTAATTTAAAGCTTTTATCTTAAGTGACAGACTGACATTGTCTGACCATGAGGATACAACCCAAAAATTGCAAAAATGATGCAAGTACATCAAATAACCTGATCTGCTTCAAGTAATACATTTACAAACGAGGGGATTTGTGCAAATTATGGTTATGTAGTGTATTATGAGGTAAAAATGCACCAAAATATATAGTAATGTTTCCCCAGTATCATTAAAGACACAGAAAACTGTTAACAAATACCGTTTATTCAAAAGCTTTAATATTAGACACCATTATTGCATAGTCCCTTATATTCACACACATTTCTTCACTCTGGGTCGTTTAGTTGGCCCATGAGCAGCAGTTTTCTGACCAATGACGTCCGAATGGGGCGTTGGGGCACCTGAAGGAGACAAACGCAGTTCAGACTACAGCGATCTGTGCGACACACACAGAAATATGATCCTCTGTAGCCTCAGACAAGAGTTAGAATCAGGAGCAAGCAGCTCTCATACGAGGTGTCAGAAAAATGTTTTTATTTGTCATCACTGGCTGTAACCACGCACGCAACACACACAAATATACACACACTTACCATTAAAGTGGACGCCACTGTTCGTCCGCAGGATCAGAGTCACTTCATTTGTTGAGTCAAATCAACCTGTGAAATTAGAGAAGCTACATTTTAATGCACACACAGAAACTACTGGTATCATGAGTGTGTGTGTCAAATTTAGGAGCCTCAGAAAAAAGCTGGAATCAGGAGCTGGAGTTCAGCTCTCATAGTAGGTGTCAGAAAAGTTATTTGATTTGTCATCACTGGCTGAAAGTCATTCAAATGCAAACGCTGCGTGAACTCACCAGCTCAAACTCATTTAATAAGACCTTCGATCTGTGTCCATCCACCTCTCAAGAGTTCAGACTTGTCATTTTTACCTGCAACCGTGAGAAAGTTTATAAAGAAGAAATTAGGGGAAACGACATTCAAGAAAAAATGAAGAATGTACTTTAGCATTAACAGTGGAGCCTCAGAACAAAGCTAGAATCAGGAGCTGGAGTTCAGCTCTCATAGTAGGTGTCAGAAAAGTTTATTTTAGTTCATCATCACAGGCTGAAACCATCTTGTGTGCTGAAATGTGAACTCACCGGCTCTCACACCTGGTGATGACTTCGGCTTTTATCTCAGCACTCATCCATGACGGGTTCAACATCCATCCGTCAGTCAGTCTCCACACACTCACCTGCACCAGGAAAGTGGATGACTTAATTAAAAAAAACTTAATCATGGCTTCTCACACTCTAAAATGTTAATGATGAAGCCTCAGATGAGTTAAAATCAAAAACAAAACTGGCTGTGAAACACATTTGTAAACATTAAATGCAGGTTTTATCCAGTCTGGGGGGACTGAAGAGTTTACATTTCCACCAAATCCTCTTCTCATTCACTTTGCAGTTTGTGATGCAGATTAACTCACGTGTTCTTGTCCCGTGAAATCAATCTTCAAGGCAAATCATGTTCACTTCCTTCACCTAGGAGCTGACTCCAACATGCCTCCATGTGACTCACTGAGGAGAGGGGAAGAGAGAAAGGCTCGTGGAACAATTCCAGCTGTACCAGTTTCAACACTACTGCAGCCATATCAATATTTAAAGCACATTATTTCAAGTGTTCAGGGGGAACTTTGAGATGTTGTACCGTTTCCAAAAATCGAGAATCGAGAACTCCAAATTCAACACATAATTATGCAATGGAAAATTAAACTGAGTTAAAGCTGACAATGTGTATAGCGACCCAGGAAAGGCTTTTTTATGGATCAGATGGAAGTAAACGTGAAATTGGTGGGGAAACCACGTGGTGGTCTGGTGGCTCTGGCTACTGCTGAACAGCCACGTGCTGCTGTTCAGCCCTTCGTGCTAAATTAGCACGGAGGTCAAACATAAAAAAAAAAAAAAAAAAACACTCACTTGTTTGACTTCCCTCTCCAGTCAGGCTTCTTTTAGGCTCCCTGACCCGCTCGGACCGTCTTTGCTGCCTTAAAGTTTGGAGGAAACACTCAGAGAGAGGACGAAGGCCCATCTCTCCTGCCCTGCTGCCAGTGGAGAAATGATGCGCTACAGAGGGTGATCACAAACGGCTTCCGTCCGACCGGAAGTCCCTCCCTTTTCTAGGCTAGCTAGCTAGCTAGCTTTGAGATTCGTTCGTCGGACTTTCTGAAAAACTGAGAAATTGTTATGGAATTTTCTGGCAATATCATTTGCGTATTCGCCCCTTATTAATGTACTGGAAACATTATCTGAACAACTAGAAATTTAAGCAAAGCTAGAACAACGATTATTAGCATTAGCATTGAACACCATCTCCCATCAGCTTTAGATACAGAAGCTTGTCAAAGCCTCATGGGAGTTGTAGTTTTTGAAGTCTAAGAATATTGGTCATTTTATGCTGGTTAAAACAGGAAGATTTTCATTTTTTTAAAAACCAGTACAGTAATATGTATCAAATGTGGTTAGAAAGTAATCAACAAATAATTTTGCTATAATTTTTCAGCACTTTTGGAAACCTTATGAGTTTGAACTGTATTTGGAAGCAGGATCACATATCTGTATAACTTTGAATTCTTGAAGCTAAGTACAGTAAAAGACATTCCGTGTTTTACCAAAGTCAAATTAGCTTCGTGTACATTGCACATTTATAAAGTGCTTCTAATAAATCGGGACAGGCCTTTTTTTACGAGTTGTCTGTTTTGACACATATTGTTAACAGCTGCTTCAAATGCTCCAAATATAAATCCCTCCTGACAACAACACTTTCAGTGGTTCTAATCCAACAGATCACATAGTAATTACAATGTATGGTTGGTGATAATGGTTAAATCAGAGTCAGTCAAATAATATTTTTGGTGGTACAACAATATTCTATGCACACAGTGATCTATTGCCGTATTTACACATTTCATGAATCTGTAGCAGTTTTTGTGGTTTGAGTTTGGCCCTTAAATTAAAATTAAGGTAAATCTTAGTGCCACAGGATGCAGTGATATTAGAGACACAAGGATTTTAGAAATACTCTGGTCCTGAGTCCAAAGACCTCCATAAGAGACTAGCCACAAACCAAACCCTGCAGCATTCTGAGGACTTAAAAAGCAACTAAATTTGATTTTAAATTTATGTTTAATTGTCCAATTACTTTTCCTTTAAAAGTTATTTGTACATTATACTGTAAATGTTGTTTCAAAGGTATATAATTATGCTAAAAAATAAATCCCTTTTAGATTATTTTGCATAAAACTGTCAAAATTGAAAGGTTTTCATTAAAAATATCAGAGTAGAATCCCATTATATGTCATATCTGTTGAATGTAAACTTCTCATGTCATTTAACATCTCAAAATCCAAGAAATATTACAAGCGATGATATTCATCACCTAATTAGAGTAGCAAACCCAACCTAAATAAAGCTAATGTGGCTGAATGGAAGCGAATCCCTGCAGCCATGTTGTGGAAAAATGTTGTGGAAAGGCTCCCAGAAAAGTGGAAGCAGTGAAGTGCGAAGCCCGTCATTCATAGAAAACTGGGGTTGCTAACGGGATGTAAAATAACAACACTAAAAGAGTCATGTAAGGTTTAATTTATACATTTATTCTGATCACAGCTGTACAGGAATGCATCGTCACAGCAGAAACACAACCTAAACCCAACCATGGCACAACAGCCGTCACAACACATCCAGAACTCAACCATAAATATACAGGCTCAATCAGCTCACCTCAATTCAATGCCTATAATTATTATTATTATTATTATTATTATCATTATTCACATAGAACCATCTGTCTCTCAAATATATCTTTGTTTTCAAAGAGCATAAAAATACAAGTGGACTCTTCATTGGGATGAACACTGGTGGTTGATCCACTGTCTGGCCTACATGGGGGACCACTGAAAACTGGGGAGCCGAGGAGGAGCGGAGCCAAATTATTACAGCTTACAGACGGGGCTTATATGGGCTCGTACAAGGCTTCTCAATGGTTACAGGAGGACTGCAGACAGGGTGATTGATTTTAGGGATCATACAGGACTCACAACGTAAACTTATAGACTACTTTTGACATCACACACACACACACACACAAGGAGTGGGGTTTTGTTTATAAGGAAACAGGGAGAAGAAAAAAAGAACATGAAACGTTTTGTGAGTGGAAAACAAGAAAAATAGAGACAAAAAATAAACCATTTGATTATATGAAAGAACACTACCAAGGCACAGAGAGATGCAGAGTTAACAAAAGAGGGAGATAAAAAGTGGGGGGGGAGACAAGATGGAAGGTGGGCAGATTAGAGGCAGTTTCACTAACCAACACTAGAGGGAGCTCTAACAGCTCAAATACCCAGGTATATTATAAACTCTATGTATGTATACTGGATGTACTATATAAAGCATTGAAATATAGGATTATCTTTTAAAAACACTGTTCACTGCAGCAGGACAAAAGGGATACACAGCATGAGTGTGCTTGTATATATGTGTCTTTGCATGTAAATGTGTGCGTATCTGTGTGTGTAGATTCATTTCCAAGCAAACCTCCATAGATGGAGCTAAACACCAACGAAGCAGAACACCAGCGAGATTACAACCAATGCCATGTGCGTTAACGTGTATGTGTGTGTCTGTGTGTTTGTGTTTGTGTCTCAAAATCCATGGACACACATCTATATCGTCGTTCTGATCATTAGGATAACTACTGTACGAGTTGGGAGGACATTGACATGAGCATCAGCAGGGACTACACACACTCGTAACGACAACAACAGCAACAATAACAACAACAGCAACAACAACGACATGAAGAGAGACAACACACAGGTCAGGAAGTCCGGCTAACCACAATCCTCCACTCATACAGAAGAGAAACAGAGGCTACCATTCATCTGGAAAAATGCATCCTTTTGACATCGCAGGAGCGAGACAGACTCAGAAAGCGGCCCGTCTGTCCATGTGCTTTTAAAAATTCTCTCCAGTATCTCATCTGTATGCATCTTGTCTACTTATCTATCTATCTATCTGCCTGTCTGTCAGTCAGTCAGTTTATGTGCTTATTTTTGCAAGCAATATGCTTATCTGTCTGTCTCCCTGTCTGACTGAGTTGGTGTCTCTGCCAGAGTCCGTAGAGATAAAACGATGAGGATAATGATTGTGCTTCTCGATCCGCGCAGCCGTCTGAGGCTGGGCGGCGGTGACTCGCTGGGCTGCAGAGGTCAGAGGTTGTGTGGGAGCGGCCTCCTCGCATCAGGAGGCGTGCTAGAGCTACCGCACCAGACGAGGAGGACTCCCTCGTCGTTATACTGTACAAGGCTACACGAGAAGCGCTCACGCAGGAGGGACACACGCTCAAACACACACGCACACACCCTCTAGAGCGCCAGCATCGGGCCTTGGGAGAGTTTTCTTGAGACACCTACACATGATGGAGGAGAGGGAATAGGGCTTGTCGGAGATGAGACGCGGGCAGGAGATCAGTCGAGCATTGCATCCAGTTGGTCTGCCAAGTCGTCAAACATGCTGCCGATGTCATCCAAGATGGAGACTGTTGTCTTTTTGCTGGAAAGAGAGCTGGGAGTTGGATGGCAGAAAGGGAAGAGTTTAGCTGATAATCTGGCAGACACAGCACAGTCACAGTGGTAGATTGGCGATGTGAAGCGGAGGTGTGAGCTGGTTTTGGCAGTAGTTCTCCACATCGTTAATTAGCATTTTAAAGATTTCTTCTAATGATAACTGCCACGTTCCTCAATATAGTTACACAGGAATCTCCTGGATAATGTGATAATACTTATTTACACCTACAGTACAGCAGTTATATAACATTAGCATTTATTTGGAGTGGTGTTACTGTCCAAAATTCACTCTCCTGTTAACTCTGTTTTGGTCTCCACACCCTACTGAGGGAAATATATGGCTCTTTAAGCTGGGAAATCGTCCAAAATGTTCACCAGCTAACCGCTAACTTTGTATGTCTCCCGTATGGTGCTGTTTTTAGAACATTTTTGGTGAAAAAAGCTGCCTGCTGCAGCAGAAAACTATGATATGAGAGCGGTGAGAAACCAAAACAGTAAAGTTGTGGGCACAGGTAAACAATGAGCTGAAGCTTCTTATAAAGCTCAGTAACGATGAGGGGGAGCTGAAGATTGGGGTGAAGATTCTCTGTAGGTTTATTCCTTTCACACTGTCACACTGTTTCCAGATTGTCACTTGATATGATGTCATTATCAAAATATTGCTTATACCCTCTTTTTAAAGCATCATGTAGTCAAACCCCATTTTTGACACCATTTATGGTTTGTGTTTATTCTTTACAGATAGTAGTTTTTATGGGTAGAATTCAGGATTTTATGGGTAGAATTCAGGATTCAGATTACCTACATTAGTACCAGTGATTCACAGCATGTAATCCACTGCAGTTTGATCTAATTTCTAACAGCCCCACAGCCTACTGTTCACTCTCCTTACACAGTATCAGAGCTAACATTAACTCCCTGCCTATGCAAACAGAACATGTCCTAGCCCTGTACAGGCCTGGCATTAACGTGCGTCTTGTGATGGGATCACAGGAGGACAGCTCTGAGTACAGGTGTGAATGCACCCAAGACACATTGAGGACGCATTGAGATCTGATCGCCCAGATCACGTTCAGAGATTCTTCACACTCCTTTCCGTGGATGTGATGCTCCACATCTCTGTTCTCTATACGCCGGCCCATTAAAACTTTGCTCTGCGCGCCCTGAGAGTAGTTATCATTACGGATTTGAATGTTGATATTAATGAAAATAACGGAGCATGATGCGGTGATATTGTCTCACCAAGCAGACAGACTTTTAAAAGGGAGCCATTATTTGAAAAGGAGCAACGTTGCTATTGAGGAGAATTTTTAATGTTCAAACAAAATGTTCACACTCAGTGTTTCTACAAATGATGTGCTTGTTTATTTGCATACAGAGAGGGGAAGTGACATCCACTGGAGATGCATTTTAATACCTGGTGTAAACAAACACAAAGTGGCACTTACTGTGAAGTGGCCACAGGAAATGTATTATTGTGGTTGCGCTGTAAACAGAGGAGTCGGCTGCTCTCATGTTGTATTTCTGTGATAGAAGCTGCTCACTGTGTTTGCTGTAGTGTTAAATTGGCCATGATGTTGCCAGAGTGACTGAAAGTTTTCTCCATATCACCATATTTATGTCAAGGCAATCAGATATAAATATTGTTTCCGTCTGTCTTGACTTAAGGCTCTAAAATACAGTACAGTACATATCAGCCTTAGCAACCGTTGCTATGGTAAAGATTCCCGGCAGAGGCGCAAATTAGAGTTGTGAGAAATTTAGAGGCCTTTAAAATAAAAACAAATTAAAAATTAAAACAATAAATTAAAAACAAATTTAGAGACTTTTTTTTTAGATTTGAGACTTAATAAATAAATATATATATATATAAAGTACATACAGTATGTCACAATTGTAAGGCAACACAATTTTATACACGCTTGAGTGCAATTATTGAGATTTATAGCTGCTTGTTGTATTGACTTTGGAGATAGCCAGGCTAGCTGTTTCCCCCCACTTTGAGTCATTGTGCTACGCTAGGCTCCTCACCCTAGCTCTGTACTTAATGCACAGACATTAGTGGTCTTGATCTTTACATTTCCCTCTCCATAATAACCATAATTCCCAACACGCTGAGCGAATACATTTTGCACACAGGAGAGTGTCTCCAGTGTCCAACTAAGCCTTGAAAGTCCCCCATCTGCCGGTCGCTATAACATTTTCTGTGTAGAAGATCAACACGTCCTCTCACTTTGCAGCTCTACATTATGTGAGGAAAAGCTCATCTATGCTCTGGGTTAGGGTTACTTATTGATAATTGCTGAATATCAATAAGCAACAGATTAATTTCACAAATACTCACTCATTTTGTGCTTCCTCTTCGATTTTATGTTCGACAGCCTGCACAGCTGCAGCCAAGGAGGCGCTGGTCTCCTCCAAACGATGCTGCACCTCCTCCTCCTCCTCTTCCTCCTCCTGCTTCACATCCTCTACTTGACCCTCCACCTCCCTCAGATTCTCTTCCTCTGCTCTCCTCCTCTCCTCCTCCTGCTCCTTGTGCCTCACATGCTCCCTCTCTCTCCTCCTCTCCTCTTCCTCTCTCCTCTTTTCCTCTTCCTCCTCCGCCTCCCGTCCACCCAGCAGGTCGATGGAGAGACCGGCGATGGAGGAGCGGGGAGGTTTGACAGGGTGCGGAGAGGGGGTGGAGGGACTCTGGGCCGGAGAGGGGGACGTCAGAGGGAGTCCCGGAGAGAGGGAAGGACCAGAGGGGGCGTCAGGAGCTGGAAGAGGGACGGCAGAGAGCAGAGAGGAGGGTTTGGGGGCCAGGGTGGGGCTGGCTGCAGCTGGACTGGTGGCAGCAGGACTCGGGCTCATGGTTGCTGAAGCTACTATTGCTTTGCCTGGTTTGGGTGCTGTTGGAGGCCCGCGTGGTTTCGGGGATACAGGAGGAGGGACTCGCTTCGGCTCTGGTCAGAGAGAATGATGTTAGTTTTCTTTTCTTCTAAATATCACTTCGGCAACAGAAATTTTAATTTAAATACATTTTGTTTTATCTGACAGTTCATTCCAGAAATATATTCAGTTTACAATTATATAAAAAGAGAGAAGAAAAGCAGGAAATCCTCATATGTGAGAAGCTGAAACCATCAAATCTTTAGTATTTTTGCTAGAAAAAAATAATTTAACAATTAAATCGCTAATCTAATTAGTTGTATATTAATTTTGTGTTGATTGAACAGTTGACTAATTATTTTAGCTGTTGCTTAACATCAAAGGTATTAAAAACATTATTTAAAGCCTCTATGTGGGTGCATCTAGTAGCTGAGTAGTTAAGCAGCGTATATGATATAATTCCCTGATTTGATTCCAGCTGGGGACCGTTGTTGAATGCTATATTCTTCTCTCCTTGTATTTCCAGTCTGTATCTCTATTTCTATCAAATAAAGGCAAATGACAATAAAATATCCAAAAGAAGCTCCCATGTGTTTTCTGACTTTGGTGCCTTTCAGTGCCAATGATCTCACTCCCCAACTCTTTAGTTTCAACAAGAGGATACCGATGTAAAAGAGCAACATATGGACTGCTTACTTATTTACAAAAAATAATACAGGATTTGTGTTAATGTTTGTGTCTCTCACCAGGACTCTGTGCCGTCTCCGTATTATCAGGCCCAGGTATGGGGACCCTGCGAGTCGGGGTTGGGGGGTCAGCTTGTGCCTTCCTCATGGTGACTGTGGATGGTTTGGGTGAGACCGGTGGCTTCAGAGACTTCCGAGCCTCCATCCACTCACAGCTCTCTCTGCTGGTCTCCGTCCTATCAGAGACCTCGGACACCGGCCTCCGCCTCAGGACCACGCCGCCATTGTGCTGCGGCTCTCCATTTTTCCGGCTACTATCTGCTTCACCGCTGTGACAGTCTAACTGGTTATTGCTTTGAGTGACGCTCTCCGCCTGCTCAGACGTGCGCTGTCTCCTGCGTATGGTGTCGGAGCCAGTTGTCATGGTAACAACGGTGGTAGACACGGATGCAGGTGCTTCAGAGTCTGGTGCCAGAGGACGCGGCTTTCTTCGGAGCGTCGTTGTGCCATCTGTGATCTCTGATGCTGAGGACACCACGGTGGAGCGGGGCCGCGGCTCTGGGCGTTGCTGGGCTGGTTGCCGAGGTAACAGGTCAGTCTGATCACCAGGCAGGCCTTCTGGTCCACTGATGGTCCGGCGCCGACTTAAGACATCATCCTCTTCAGATCCAAGACCTCCCGCACCTGTCTGTCGACGAAGTATAGGCGGACTCACCTGGAGGTCACATGATTGTTACACATCTATATATACATCTAAGATTTCCAAATGTGATTTTCATAGACTGAACCAAACACAGGGGGGGACACACCCACCTGTAGGTAGTTGGTGCTGCCTCCCAGATTCCTCGGGAGGGTTTTGGCTCCACCTACAATGGACGTCTCCAGCATAGCAGCGAGGCTGCGAACACTCCCTGAAGCCCCCTCTGATCTCTCCAGGCCTGCAGAGTCCTGAGATCTTAGAGCTGATCCCAGGCTGCCGCAGTCACTGGCTCGGCGCTCTCGATAGGTTGGCAGCCCAAGCAGCCCCTCCACCTGTCCCTCTCCCTCCCCATCACCCCCAGTAATGGAAGAACAGGACCGTTTAGGTGGAGTCGGGGGCCGGCCTTTCCGACGAGGACGGAGAGTGACGGATGATTGGCTGCGGTTAACAGTGACATCATTAGCGGCGGCAGTACGTGCAGAGCTGCTGCGGCACACAGTGGCGTATCTAGAGTCTGATTCTGAGCCAATTAGACTGTGAGTTCTCCGTCGCTCTTCCTCCTCACTGGGCAGGCGGAGCAGCGGTACTGACGAATCTGCCGCCGCCATCTGGGTGGATGGGCGCGGCCGAGCCCTGGGGGAGGCCTGCTGGGTCCGGCCATGTGGTGGGGTTTGTGTCGGCGTGTGAGGGGGGGTCTGTGAATGTGTGAGACCTGGGCGAGGTTTGGCCAGTGGGCTGGGGGCGCCATCCCTCTGCTTCCTCACCTCCCTCCGGGGCTCTGAGCCGGTGCTGCCACCTGGACTGGATGGAGGTGTAGAAGGGCTCTGAGGAGGCTCTGAGCTACTTTCTCCTCTCTGTAGCTCCTTCAGTCTCTTCACTCCCAACATCAGCTTCTTCTGATGACCTGAGGGGAGGCAGCGGTGTAGGAAAGGGGGAATAGTAATCGTGAGGTAGAAAGACGATAAAACATATTTGGGCTTAAAAGCCAGAAGAGATTTCTTATTATTTATTTAACTCTATTCTAAAAGTAACCATTAAACGGAAAGAATATGATTCGGCAAAAGGCTGAATTGTCATTATTTATTGTATTATATGCTATTAATCACTATTTTTGCAGTAATTACCATACCTGAGTTTTGATTAGGGGCCTATCTGTATATTTTAAAGGTCCCCTATAATGCAATGCAATGTCCCTGGTGTATGTGCAGATGGTCAAACTATGAGAAAAGCACAGACAGAGGCTGAAAACAGCTGCAGCAGCAATGCCTGGTATAAAAAAAATAATGTGATTTTTGAAATCACCTGATCTATTAGGACAAGTATGGTTTAGTTTAATTTTATTTTAATTTTATAAAAACACTGTTTAATTGTCAATATTTACATTTTGTACATTTGTCTTATTTTGTACTGTGAAGGTAAATGCAGATATAATGGCATAACTTATACAGTATTTAAGTCATTGTGAAGTGACATAAAACTTTGGTAACTATGATGATTCTTAAAATATCATCTTTACAGACTGTTGCCTAGACCTGAAACTTCAGTTATGTCTGACATGTCTTTTATCTTTAAATAATATTACTCACAGAATTAAAGCCAATATCTTTCTATACTTGCTTCGTTATTGTATTTCCCATCTTACTAACATTGCTGTGTCTTACCGAGTTTAGTAATGCCAATCTCTTGCAGATCCTCAAGGCTGATGTCAGAGATGAAGTCAATGTTTTCATACCCGTTCTGCACCAGAACCTGGTAATACTGACTGAGACCCAGATGAGACAGCCAGTCTCCCAGATTGGCCTAAAACACACACAGGGACACACAAACATGGACACAATGTAAGAAGCTTGTGCACAGATTACAAGACCCGAAGTAGAGTTCTATTGTATCTTGAATCTGAAAGACTTTTATAACAGATTGAAAGAGCAACATGTGCTTGTGTGAGCTGCCAAAATTGAACATCTCCCTTTTCTCTAGTTTGTATAGCACAAGTGGGAGCCTTACAGGCTTGTGGTCTGGCAGCCAGTCTGTGGAGGGCAGCTTGCTGATCTCTGACGTTAACTTCTTTCGATGTCCAGGCTTCATGACCCCAATTGCCGTTAGGTCCTTCAAAGCAAAGCACACTTGGTCACATCAGAAATTCACCACAACTACTGTAGAAGTTCTTTTCTTTGCAATCATGTAAAAGAAAAGAACTCGTACAGTCATATTTGTATGTTTGATATTAGCACATGGACTGTGTGTGATATGCCTTCAGGAATATTTAGCTATTGATAATCTCTGATAAAGAGTGTCCCCTGCCCTGGGGGAGTTTAAGTCACACCACGGTGTCCGCATCAATAAGCGCACACACGCGTGCGTGCACACACACACACACACACACAGGTACTGAAAACACACTCAAGGACAAACACAGAGTAGCGTTTACAGCACAGACTGGAACACACGGCCATGTGTGAACACAGGTATGTATATGAAGCAGACAGAGTATGAGAAGTGACTGGTTGAGGCTCAGGACTCACACCGGGGGGTCAGGTGACAGAGACAGGAGGGTCATGATGACATCATCCAGGTCAGAGGGGAGCTGATTTTGAGAGCTGTGCTGGGCGGAGCCTGGACAGACAAGGGGCGGGGCGTGAGGGGGTCAGGGGTCATGACCTTACCTCGGGGGTCATGCGGCTAATGGTGTCTAGATCATATCCCGCGGTGAGGAAGTGGGTGGTGTAGAACTGCAGCTGAAACTCACCCAGCCACGCCACTACTGCCTGCTTCTAGAACACAGAACACAGAACACTACTGCCTGCTTCTAGAAGAGCCCACAGGCTTCTTCTAGAGCACAGAACACAGGCCTGTTCTAGAACACAGCATGGCAGCCTGCTCTAGAACACAAGAGGGAAAGACTGTTCTGGAAAACAGGAAAGAAACTTCCTTTGTAATCTAAATATAAAGGAAGGAGTGTCTGTCTGTCTGTCTGTCTGTACGTCACTGTGTGTGTTCTTTGCTTTTCTCTACAACTCTTCATCAGATCTACGACACACTTGGTGGGTGTATGGACCCAAAGAAATGCAGTGTTGGGTGTGAAGTTGTTGAAATGTTAAATATATCATTAAATGAAAACATTTAACATTTAGCTCTCCAATGTGGCGACCACAAATACCACCTCTCTTACATGGCCGCCTCTCTACCACAGACGTGTGTGTGTGTGTGTGTGACCTCTTCAATACAGCAGCCTCTCTACCACAGATGTGTGTGCCTATCTCAAGAACTGTTGATCCCATCAAATTCACACTTGGTGGGTGTAATGGTGAGGACCCAAGGGAGCTCAATCGGATGAGTGATTCTTGAGATTGCACACGCTTCACCTCCAGGGACAAGCAATCGTTACAAACCGCCACGTGCACTAAATGGGCACGACCCCAACAACTACTATGAGCCACACAATCGGCGCGTTCTAAACAGGCACACCTTCCAAATGGCCGTGCCCCAAACAGGCTCTGCACAAGCCGAACAAAATCCAGAAAGCCTTGACCAGCAAGGATTGGGTCCCTGTTCTAGAAGACATAATAGAGAGCTGTTCAGCTTGTCAGGTTGCTTTTAACTTACAAAACAATAACGCTGCAATACAGTCAAGGTGCACAACATCGTATAATTTGGGTTGATTGACCCTTTTGTGGGTTTGAGATAAGAGTTTTTTAAAACTACTGCCATCCATGCTATATTTGTCATTGAATTTATCGTCCAAAGAATGTTGGATGAGATCAACCAATGAGAACGTGACTTTGCTTCTATGATGGAACACTGCTGTCGTCTGGCAACCGCTAAAAGCTTGATTCTAGAACACAGGCGGTAAATGTAACCCTCAGGGCTGCTGAGGTCCTACAGCAGGGCGTCAGCATGTGGCTGTCTCAGTGTGGTGTGAGGGCAGGGGGTGGGTGGAGGGACACAAGGCAAGACGGCGACGGACTCCTCGATGCGTCTGTGTCTGTCACCCTGCCTGTCTCCATGGTGACACACTCGCATGCCCATCCTCAGGGTGTGGTCTGTTCAGGTGCAACACAACCACGCAGGCAGACACCTCACTGTGCCCACTGAACCCAACCTTGTAGATGTCTGTCTCACAAGCAACACAAAGAGGAGGGCTCCAGAGTGAACCAATCTGCCATCCAAAAACTCACTTTCCCATCATCCTCCTCTGCCTTCCGCTCAAACGACCGCTGCTCATGAACCGTGCAACTGGAAGAGCCTTGGCATGGACGTGGAAAAGGGAGAAAAGGAAAGAAACAAGAAGGAAAAAGAACAGAATATGTTACTTTTATCAGTAAAGAGCAATTTTTATTTCACTCTTTTCTATTCTGTTAATTAGAATTAGTGTAAACAATAGTATATTTCTATTCACAAACCGTTTTGTAAGATATAAGCATTAGTGTCAAACTAGTTATATATAAAATCCTTGTCTTGGTGGTGCTTTGGTTTCTGGGTCATCGAGTTTCTTAGCTTCTTACAACAGAGTTTATTTGTGACTGATGATTACAAAGAAACCTGTAATTATTTAGTGAATATAGTGAAAATGGTATTGTACATCCTAATTAATAGAAAATGGAAGACATGTCTTTGGTGGTTCTATTCAATTATGAGTTCAAACTTTTGCAGTTATTTCTACTTTATTATTTAAGAAATGAACATCTTCTAATGAACTCTGAAATCAATTCTTACTTAATGATGTGTTGTAGTAAATTATTTAAAAAATCAATGAACATAAAAATTTAAATGGTCCATTGTTCTTTAACAACAAGCCAGGAAATGGTGTTATGTGATGATTAAGTGCATTCTTTGAGGGTGAGAAGCAGTGGAGAAATATAATGCCTATGCAGTCCTTCATAATAATTTGTTAACAGCTTTCAGGCTTGGCTGGCTTTGTGGTGCTGTTTCAGCACTACACTTCCCACGCATCACTTAAACCAGTAGAATGACAGCAGACTAAAATATGCTAATTTCCATGCTTCAAAATGATTAATCAATAAATGAACTACAGCTACAAGCACAGAGCCCAAATATAAGTGGGATACCTGAGACACCACATGAATGTCTATAAAGTGCACTGTATGAGTATATAAATACATGCATGTTTTATGGACACACTGTACTACATGTACTACTTTCTTTAGCCCCAAGTACAATCAGCTGATAAGAGTGCAGCTGCTTTGAGTCAGTAAGTTATAAGTGGACCCTGATAATATAATCATTAATTAAGTTATTCAACATAGGCCTTGGTTAATAAATGATAACAAAACTTTCCAGTCCAAACTAACAGAATACTCATTTGAACATAGATTGGAGAGCATCATCTGATTTTTTAGCAGATTTACTGTTTTTTTTTATTATATAGATTAATAGTTTTTGAGGTTGAGTGCTTTTAATTCTACAGCTGATGTTATCCTACTGTACTTGCCTCTTTCCTTTCATGTTTTTTTTTCTTTGGATGTTTAACTGAAGCATTTGGACTTACATAATTTAATTTATTACATAATTCTTATTCTGCATATTACAAACAGCTAAAGTCTAAAATGCAAAACTACCTGGGAGCCAAACGAGCTGTCCCTGGCTACATAGAACAGCATTTTAGAGCAGCTTTTATAAATAAAGCATAACTTAAATTACTGTTATACAGGAGCAGGGGTGGGAAACGCTGCTTGTGTGTGATATGAACAGACAGCTGGTCTTTAGAGTGCCAGGTTCGTTAAAAGTGAAATGAAGAGAAAATCATTCATAAAAGCAGCGATTCAAACATGCCCTGAGGCACTTGTACTGGTGAAAATCACCGTGATCTTTTTTAATTGTCATCACTTTACCACAGACAGAATGCCTTTTTTGAATCACAGGATTACTTTCTTTTTATTAGCGAGGACAAACTCACAACCATGCTGTGGCTGATAAATTAGCAGAAGGCAGCAGGAAAACAGACTTTTAGCTGAAATGAATGACGCCACAAATTGTCACTTCAAGAGCAGCTGAAGATATTGCTTTTAGATTGTGTTTGTGTGAGTTTGTGTGCTTACTCGCTGACTGCTCAACAGACTGCGACTGCTCCAAGAGATGCTCCTTGGCTTTTACTGACTGGGACAGCACGGTGGCCAGAAGCTAAAACACGAAAACACACACAAGCGCGCTCATACACACACTCACAAAATAAAACATTTGCTCAAGCATAATCATTCAAATCCCAGAGGTACCTTGTGACTCACTTCAGTGGACTAAGTGCACATATAACCGCCGTGCAACCTTTTTCCTCCTATATTTCCTGTAATTTACCAAAACGGGTTCAGCAGAAATCCTAGAACAAATATTTGTTGAAGTGTATGATGTGCCTCTGTCATAATATGGAAACACAATTCAGTTTGTCGTTTGTTGTTTTTAAAGCACTAACTAAATATAGACTAGTTATATCCGGTGATAAAGTTGCATTTAGAGTGCGTGTTAAAGGAGTGCAGAGCTGCAGGGTGACATTACAGTGATGAAAACACACTAGACAGTGGAAGAAAAGACAAACCCTGTATCTATCATGTCACTATTTTGACTCAAGTTGGCTGCATGAGATTAGTCATCAGTGTCCTTAAAAATAAAAACACTTGTGCTTAAATACCATGCTTTTTGTAAAGAAAGACTGCATGGTGCACTTGAAAGGGCGGCTTTGAAATATCAGACTAATACTACTACTAAAATACTAAGTACAATAATACAATTAGATTAAATTAAAAATGTGTTCAATGTAGTTCAAGACAACTCATGGTTTTAACTAATCAGCAGAGCATTTGTTAATAAGCCGACACACTGATATTTTTCACTTGCAAACACTTTGCATATTTCATTATTCTACCAAGATATAATGTTCATAAACCTGTGTTTATTGGCACATAATATTCAGAGACGGTTACACAATCTCACAACCTAACACAAATGAGAGAAGGCGGCATGCAAAAAAGATGTACAGGGATATAAATCTACAGGCTTCATTTGACTGTGACTGATATAAAGGACAAACCAGGATGCACATTCTACTGTAGAAAAAAAGTGATGAAGAACAAACAGAAAACAGAAACAGGAAACAGAATTGTGGTTTACTTGGTAACTAGGCTTGTGTTTATTTCCTCGAAATGTTTTGCTGTTTCCCAGAAACTACGTGCTTGTTGTTTTGTAAAAAAAATCCAGCAGCAATGTGGTGTAAATGTGCGCAAACACATGCGCACAAGGGAATGCAAGGAGTCTCGTACCTTGACCCCTTCAGCTTGTGCGTGCAGGCCGGGAGCGTTAAGGCCATGTGTGTTCACTCCTGGTGTGGCTGCCGGGTGCGGGCTGGGTGCCGGGGTGGTCAGAACATGTGTGTTGCCGGAGCTCTGCAAGCTGCTTGATGACCGAGCACTGCCGATGCTCCCCACGCTGCCACTGCGCTCGCCACCTCCACACACAAACACACACATTGCAGGATGCAGGAGAACATTCCTCAAAAAAAAAGTTTCACAATGTTACCGCAAAAACACACTGGTGAATTTACCTGCAAGCGGTTTGCGTAGCACCCAGATATCCTCACTGGTGCTGCTCTGCTGTCCCAAAGTTGGAGAGCCTTGAGGGCTCAGCTCTGCAGCCCGCGAACCTGTCACATACACACACACACACACACGTAACATTTGTTACGGCCACCATTTCTGTCTTTGTTTGAAGTTTTTACAACCAGTTCTAATGACAATTAATCATAATCAACAGCTACACAGACCCATGCGATAATGTACTATATATATTCTATATAGTGTATATACTATTGTATGAAGTGTACAGTAGCCTACATATTGTATATAAATGTGTTTAACTCTTCAAGGACACCTTCAAATACCCACACTCACAAAGATACATTCGCTCACCTACACATTCATAAACACATAATTACTCATAGTGATTGCACCACTTCTGAGTGCTAATCAACATTTTGAGAAGTGTAAATGCCCACAGACCCTGAGGCTGCTTGTTTCCTACAAGTAATGTTCAAAACACAATGACTTTATCTTACATAAAACATCCAACAATTCAAGCTGATTTATAGGAGAATGTATATAAAATGGCGAATAAAGCTTCACAAATATTGTTTTTATGTACAGTATGTGAAGTTATCTTTTGAATATTTCAATTTAAGGGTCAGTTCATTGAAATTACATGGCCATTCTGGTACAATTGGACTGAATAGTTTTGGCATGGAAAAATTGTGTTTTAAAAACTTTAAAAAAAAAAAATTTAGGATGATCCATAGACTCTGGATCCACTACCTGGCTACCATGGCTAGACACCAATGAGAAAAAGTGGGAAAGCAAATATACCTTTTTACCATTTGGGCTGATCCTTTATATAAACATAATTTACATACATTTACACACACATACACACACACTCGCATGCACACACACACACACACACACACACACACAAATATAATATATGTGTGGCTGCAGTGAAGTGCTGGAACAAGTAGGTAGATAATTCATTCTATATGTGGTCTTGTCAAACAGAGAGGAAAGGATGCTTATCTGTGATTTAAAGTGATACTTCAGTATGTACCTGTCTGACTCTGCTGCTCCTGAGAAGTGGAGAGAGGAGGAGGAGGAGGAGGAGGAGGAGGAGGAGGAGAAGTGGACAGAGGAGTAGACAGAGAAGGAGGAGAGATAGGAAGAGGAACGTACCCAAAGGAGGAGAACCGAGGGAGGGAGTGAGTGTTAGGGTGAAGGGGAGGAGGGGGAGGCAGATGCAGGGGGAGGACTTTGGAGGGGGGGTATGAGTGTCCGTTGATCGAGGCAATGGGACAGGGGTTGGGCCTGCGGAGCAGGAGGGTGTGGCACTGCTGGGAAGGGGAGTGACCTGGACACAAGCCAGGAGGAGGGAGGTGCAAAACAACAACAACAACACAACAACAACTGATCAGTCAACTTGAAACAAAACAAATCTAATCAGATCTGAAAATATATAAAATAATAACTGATTAAAATCAAAATATGAGAAAAGAATACATCCATATATCCACAGGGAATATATCTCTATAAATTAAAATATAATATCACTATAGCAATAAAGCAAACAAACAATATGAACAAAAGCATCACAGTCTAGAGCAGGCTGGTTAGACAGGCTTATTAATTAGGGAGGGTGACAGAAGGAGCAGAAATATAGAGGAGGGGGAGGAGGGTCGACAGCCAAAAGGGGGCAGTATTTGATCAATGGAGATGATTGACAGGTTGGGGAAAACGGATGGGCTGCCTAAATAGGCAGAGGATGCTGCAGCTAGCTACAACTAATGATCAGCTATAGCTACAGAACAGCTGCTGAACTCACATACATGCGTAAGCACACACATCCTCCCACACACACACACACACACACACACACACACACACAGCTGTGATGTGGGTGGTCACCTGCCCTCTTGATGACTTCCACCATGTTGGAAGGGAAGTAGCCCACACGGTCATTTCCTGTTCGGTTGTCATGAATACAGCCTTTCCATCGGCCATCAGAGTGCTGCTCCAAAACCTGCCAAACACACACACATACGTCACAGTTAACAAAGATAAGATTACAACCTTACAACTTTTGAAACAATGCCTGGACTGGGTTGCACCAGCTAAAGATCCCGATCACTGAGCTTGTGTGTAAGTTCATAGTACTAGCTAGTTTCTGACCACAAAAGCTTTAGGAATATCTTAGCTGTAAATAGTTTGCTAGGAAACACCTGCAACTGCATCAAGTCAAAAGTAATTAGCTCCACAAACAGGAAATGTTTGTTACATTGTGACTTGAACACAGATGGTATCCTGTAAATGTAGGCATGACTTTGCTTTATTTATATCTGTATAGATGGAAAATATGTGTTTCAGAGTTAGTGTGTGGTTAAATAATAGCTCTTTGGAGTCTTGCCTATTTTGTTCCAGTTAAGGAAGAGCGAGGTAATTTGTCTAAACCAAACTTTCAACCCCAAACAGATACAAGCTAATTCTGAACAGAAAAAGCAGCACAATATTGTTGGAGAAATCACCTGCATTAACACCGCATACCAACAAGAATCTATGTAAGTATTTTTGAAAAATTGTGGGTAGTTCCTCTGTAAAGTGGGGATATGCAACTTATTTGAGTTTGGTCAGTCATATTTGTTAAAATTCTCATAACTACTTGACAGCAACCAATAAATCAAATAGTTTGACAAAAAAGAAAAAACCCAGTACCTGTGGCTGTCACACCCCCATGAAGTGCACCAGCCAATTTTACATAGTAGCCAAACTAATTATTTAATATTAATTTAATATTATTATAAAAATGGCGTCCCTCACATGATGCCATTAGGCCTAAAAACACTTTTTTCCATTGACCTACATTGTGAAAGAGCAGTCTATAATTCAACTGCTCCAAAATGACTCCTTTCACTGTCAGATCCATTTGATCCATTTGGTCCAAAAACATTTGGAAAGTCCTGAAGAGCCGCATGATTAAACAATTTTATCCATATTCAAGTTTGCGGAGGTCTAACTGGAATTTAGCCAGTTCGGCAGCCCACATTGCAGAAGATCCGGGTGCTTTTATACCCGGGAAGACAAACTTTTTTGGCCTCATGCGCCAATAAGCAGCTTTCATAGAAATGAATGGAGCCCCGCCTCCAACGCTGTATCCAGTTCTGTTAATACATCCATGGCCACAGGACTGTTCAATCAGCTAACCTAACACACACTAATGTCATTAGCACAGCATTTTGTAATTTTAGGTATATTGTTATTTTTGTGCTTACAGTTTACACAATTATTAAACAACACTTTATTGAGCTGCATGTCAGATATATTCACCCTATTCCATATCATCTACTTATCAACCAGAGTCATTTATTAGCATTCTAACATTAGTTTCCTCAGTTACTTCAATTAGCTATGCAGCAGTTAGACCCAACAGTTACTTAGTCACAACTAATCTCTAGCTATTAGCTAGAAAGCTATTACTAGCAATTACAACATTCATTTCAATCTATTAAGACTATAATCAATCACATTGCAGACTTGAAGCACTTGTAGAACAAGCTGAGATATTCATTATATCCTGGTCACTAGATTTATGTACCGTGATAATGTCTCCAGCTTTGATGTTGAGGCTGGTAAGGTCGTAGTTGTTGCAGTAATCCTTCAGGGCACGCACCTGCATTGCAGCTGAAGCATCTACAAGACAAGAGTGTAGTATGAGTGAGCAGTAGAGCTGAAGTAGTGGAGTCAAGTAGTGGACAAGGGCAGAGGAGACATTTTCAAGTAGTTGGAAAAAAGAAGAGTGAAAAGGAGGAGCGGACAGAAGACGATAAAGAGGAAGGCAGGTAGAGACTGGATGCTGTAGTTTCACATCCATGTAATGTAGCAATTTGTGATTCTTCTCATCTCTTCACCATGTTTGACATGTTTGGTGGTAAAAATACATTCAGTAGCCTGTTAATGATTAAATCAGGACACACGAGTCTCCTCATACATCATACATCAAATAGTAGTTAGTTTTTGTTTTATATTGTTAGGAAAAGTTGTATAAGACCGTAGGAAGGTATATAAATGACATGACTTCGTTTTTCCTCCATGCTGTGATGAAGGCCTCTAGGCCGAAGACACTGTTATGTTTGTGGACATGGCTAAAATAAATTGGAGAAATTGAAATTAGTCAACTTGGTCCTGAGGATTTGTGTGTGTGCTACCTTTTACCTTTGGGTATTCATTGTTGTCTGTACGTCTGCAAGTCACAGCATGTGTTTGCACTCTAATACTGACCTCTTAGTAGTTGTTTGATCTCTCGGCTGGCCTGTGTGGTGGTGAATTGGTTAACAATGTCCAGAGCGGTTTGACTCAGAGTGTTTCTCACTCCTGCACTGATGCCACTCTGGATGAATTTGGAGAGAAGGAAAAATTAATAAAGCTGCAATCCTGACACACTGAGTTAGAGTTCAAAAGCCGTATTTATCTCAAGGTGACAAAAGGATTAAAAGACAAAACAGAGCTGGTTTGAATATCGCATGACAGGTAGGGTGTTAGCCGGTCTGCTACAGTTTTATGTAACAAGCCAACATATCCCACAGGCTTCATCACACAGCTCGGTGGGACGAATGCCAAGTGCTGAGGTGTAAACTTGCTCAGCTGAAGAGAGGGAGGCAGCTTTAACGACAATTGCCTTTGTGAACACATTAAACAGACAGTCAGACAGACAGACAAAGAGACAGACGGGTGGACTTACATCCAGCAGCAGGCGTACTACTTCTGTCTTCCCACAGAGGGCTGCCTGATGTAACGCTGTGCCAGACTCAGACTGTCTGTTGATATCTATCCCTGCCTGAATCAGCAGCCTGCAACACAAAATGATTATAATATTTGTGTCTTTCATCTTGCATAACATTATTTCATCAAAGTGCTTGTATAGAATAATATAAATGAAGTAAAGGGGTTTTAAAAGAATCTAACTGGACAAAAAAACAATGTGTACCTGTATGTGCTTTAGATCGTAGCAGATTTTTAGATCATAATCAGCGTAATAAGATTAGATTACATTAGTAAGTGATGTGGACAGACTGATTGACTGAATAGGTATAAGGACGGGACACAGTGAGGGACTGAAAGGACAAGTTTTTCAGACCGTATGACGTCGATGTGCCCGTTCTTGGCAGCGAGGTGCAGAGGTGACACTCCGTTGGGGTCGGAGGGTTTCGGTTCCAGCATGGCAGCACACATGTTACTGCTGAGCAGGAGCTGGACCACCTAGAAAACAGCACACACACTCCAAGTTCATTTATAATATGACGTCATTTCTTTTAAAGCTTCCCGAAGTGCAGTCAACTATCTGGACAAGCTTGTATGTTTCTCCCGCTGTCTGCAAAATTAGATTTAAAATTGCTAAATTAAGTCACTCTCTGTGAATTGAAGTTGTTGTGCTCTCTTCTCGATGCCGATGTTTTGGAATAGCTTCAGGTCTAAATGTGTTAGCCTCATTAAGTTACTGTTTTAGATCATACTTGTTTTTGTGGTTTCAGACACTGCATTTCTCTATTTGCAGTATGTTTCTTCATTTGGCTCTGGTGTATGGATTTTGTTGTGTTTTCTGTATTTGGAGCTCATTTCTATATTTGGTTGTATTTTCTGTAATCTGTGGTTCTGGTTTTCTAGATGATGTGCATATGTTGTCAAAGTGATGAGGATATTTTCTCCATTTGTTTGCATTTTTGTATAGTTGCAGGGGTTTTCCTAAATTGTAGTGCATTGAACTCTCGGGGCCACTGTAAGTGACTCATTCCTCATCAAATAAAGGTTGAATAAAATGAATATAAAATGTATCACTATGTGTTCTCCGTAGGTTGGTGTTTTTGTTCAGTTTTCAGTCAAATCTACTCACTCCAACACGTCCAAATTCACAGGCGAGGTCTAATGGTGTTTTCCCAGCCGCGTCTGATATACATGGGTTGGACTGGTGTTGTAGCAGCATCTCCGACTGTAACACACACACACACGCACACACGCACAAATCTTAATGTCGCTTCTGAATTTCCGAGCTTGTAACAAGCACAAATCATGCATGCATCATCAGGCACACATAACAGATAAACACACCTCACAAAAACACACACATGGCCACTTTACACACCAGAACACAGACAAACACCTACAGTACACGCAAACAGTTACCCCATCATAGTGTCCATGCTGAGCTGATAGGTGGAGAGGAATCTGTCCTTCATCTGACTGTCCGTTGACTGACGAGCCTGCCTTCAGCAGCATTTTCATTGGCTCAGTCTTCCCCTGCCATGCAGCATAATGCAGAGGACGCATCCCTGCACAAAACACACACACACATACAAAAACACACAAACATGACAACACAATAAATCACAGTCACGCAGGACCCCACAAGCACATGCACACAGACACAGACAAAAATGACAATATAGAGACACGTGAATGCATGCGAAGACACACAATCTGTTATTGTTATTTTCATAGACAGACAAGTTTGCCATTCAGCAGACGAAAGTTCTTACGTTTCACAGTAAAATCGCTAAACTCAACTATCAAACTCACTGATTCAAACTACTGCACTTAATACACTGTAGGAACCAAATTAAAACCCTAAGCGTTGCCACTAAAATTGACAACAAGTCCATTAGAGCTGAAACAATAGCAGAAGATTTCCCAGTATCTATACTGATAAAGAAATATTGTTTAAGTCATCTTTAAAGCAAAAATGTATTGGTTGCAGCTCCTCAAATGTGAAAAGTTTACTGATTTCTAAGATAGTAATCTAAATATCTTTAGGCTGTGGACTGTTGGTTTTGGATGACACCATGTGCTTTGAGAACTTGTGATGTACATTTTTACTATTTTCTGACAATCTGCAGGCCAAATAATGGATGGATTCATTGAGAAAATAATCAGCAGATTAATTAGTAATGACAACGATCATTAGTTGCAGCCCTAATGTGAAGGCAGTTTTTGCAAACATTTCTGTAATGTTCTGCAGCGACAGATTTTGGCACAGACTCTCAGTATCTCTCCTGGAAAAGGAATCTTATTGTAGCTGACATGCTTGTGACCCTTTGTAACCTTGTAACTGATTATGCAAGTATCATACTCAGGGGATGTTGGAGACAAACTCCTTTCAGACAAAGGGCAAAGCAAGAAATCCCCAGTAAGAGGCTGGACAAGGCCAAAGAGATCCTTACGGGAAACTGGACATTGCAGCCAACTCCTGGAAAAACGCTGGAAAAGCAAAGTTCAACTCAGCACAAACAGAAAAATCCATCATGAAGTAATTACGAGTGCCTCCAAATCGAAGACATTAAACACCACTTTGTAGTAGTGGCTGCGAGGAGCAGTTTCTTATGGCAGCAACCCAAGACCCGCTGTCTTGATACCAGCGATGAGCCATATCGTCAAGCTGAATAAAGAGGCCCTCCAGTCCTGGCTGGCATGAAGGAGTCCTGACTCAGAGGAGAGGTGCTGGCAGGATAAAGAGACACAGCGGCTGTAGCAGTTAGAGAAGCTAAAGCCTGAGTATATGAAGAGATGTGATAGAAAATTACTTTCTGGCAGGCTCAAAGCTTCTGGAAAATGTTTTGGCGACTCGCAGAGAAGGGTGGACTTCAAGAGAGACACTGAACGTGACTTGTTTGAAGATGGGAGGAGAAGTCAGGAACGTCTTGATGAAATGGACACTGACTCAGTTCAGGAGGCTCATTTGGAGGATTTCAGGAGGTAACAGAAACCCATTTCCTTTCCAGTGGAGATTCATCCTGGAAGTGTGAAGGCTCAATTGTTGAAATACTGTGATTAATATGTCCCATGTAAGAATAGTGTTTCATTTGGCATCTATTTCTCTGCTAAGAACACTGTGCCATCAGATAAATGAGGAGCAATGTGAACTATGACCAGGTCCTAGAACAGTGAACCTACTCTGTGTTTTTGTACCAATAAGCAGGTTTCCTGGTCTCAAACGGGTTTTCTGATTTTGGAAAAACGTTCAACTGTGTTCCCAGGAGTATCTTGGCAGACGAAATACATAGTTGCTTGCCTCCGCAAGCGCAGCCCAGCAGGATGTCCAGGTCAGTGACTTTAACACTTGATTGCAGAGACACAATGCAGAGTTTGACGGTCTGGATGAGGATCAGAACCTCCAAGTAAAAGGAGGCCACTCCTCTCTGATTTCTTGGCCGCATGGGGGCAGTGGAAAACAAGCTGTGGACACTGCATTGACATTAAGTTGATAAGGCTAGTTAGGAAACATGTGTCCATTTATCCATTTATCTGAAGTCATGTTTCTGGACACCTGATGAATGGAAGTCCAACATTCACTCTTCTTTTAACTCTGTTTGGGTCCTGAGGGAAATATGTTGTTCTTAAGCAGCTAAATTGTCCTCCAGCTTGCATGTTCACCAGCTGGTCGTTAAGTGTGCATGTGTTGGGAAGATAGTTTTCAGTGGGTGAATCAAAAGGTAGCTTGGTAGTCAGTGTAGGACGGATTTAAAGGTTTTTAATTTAATTAAATAAAAAGAACTAAAATGTAATTCTCATTACAGCCTGACAGCTGTCAATAAATCGCATGGTTTGACAAAAAAAGAAGACAGTGCTGCCTGTCTACCTACATACCTGCCTTGCTGTGTGTATTCCACCCTGGTACTCATTGCACATGGGTGGAGTCTTCCACAAAGCTGGACCGATTTATTGCTAAAGCTAGCGAGCTGGTCGCACAAGAATGGCAGAGAAAAGTCTAGTGAGCCAACAGCACAAAGCACAGCCTCATTCATGTGTTGTTGGGGTGTGATTTTGGAGGAAAGCCTGAATGAAGGAGGTGGGATTTTTGTCAGTTGGGTACATTCAAAATCTAGCTACTGGCTAGTTTCTCCGATGTTACAGATGTTTTATATCTTTAACGTTTCCCTTCCACCTCCACAGAACCATGGTGAAGTCAGCAAAGCCATTATTTTTTCTATTTAGTATAATTTTTTGTCATAATTTTCAACTATATTATAAAGTCAGCATGTAGGTATTGAAAGAATACTGTTTTTGTGTCAATTAACCAGCATTTTATTGATGCTCCCTCAGTCAGCCTCCAGCGTGAGACTCTGGGAGATGAGCTAACCATCCTGGGTGAAAACATCACTAGGTCTGGAGTGAATATCTGTCGAATATCCAACTTCACTACATTCTCCAATGAGACAAACCAGCTGAGGAGGCGGGACCAACTGGTAAGGATGTCTGCCAGTTGTAGACCTCTATTTAGAGACATACTGGGCATGACTGAGTGTAGAGACTGTAGGATACATTCTGCAGGGATTATATCTCCCATCTGCCCTGAGATTTCCTCTCCTTTTTCTGGGATCTGCCGTTATGAGTTGGAGATGTTTGTTGCCCTCCTTCCACTTGGCTCTCAGTCCTGCAGCCATGGAGGCTTCCTCTTCTATTGTCTATTGTTTGCTGCACACACAAATCTGTCACTTCTCATAAACACTGGTTGCTACCTTTTATTGCATTTCCAACAAGCTCTCCTTTTATTACATAAGATAGTATTATTGGTCGCACAAGGAGAGCCAAAATTTGTCTTCCTGTTTTTTTTGTGATTGTTTTGTTATCCGGACGGCCTCGTGTGCTTTGTGCCTGTTTCATGGTCACACATTGAGTTGTAAGGACACTTGTATTCTGTGAAAATCTCTGTGTGTTTTTACCTTTATTGTCTTTAATATCCACTGCTGCCTGGGCCTCCAACAGCAGAGAGATCAGCTCCTTGTTACCACTCAGAGCGGCATGGTGCAGCGGTGACAACCTTCACACAGACACAGATTATGTATAAAAATACACATATTCATAGATGTAGTGTAAAACCAGAGCATAACTTTGGTGAAATAATCTTCAGCGTACAGCAGCTCCGCCCCTCAGCTCTGTGTGAGCGACGGGAGGGGGCAAATGACCTACTTCCATTAATAAGCAATCTCTCTACCCCAGGGCCGGGCTTACACACAACACGTCCATGTGTGTGTGTGTCTAATGGATCCCTGGTGAATATAAGGGCCGGGCCCTGGAGTCAAATCAACGAATCATCAGTCATTACACAAGGAGCTGAGTCCAATTATCTGATTCCAATCAACATAATAAAAAGATCTTTGTTATCTGATGGGGCCAAATGGAGCACAATCGCAAACCAAGCATGTGCACATAAAAAGCTTAACCAATCAGGAGTCTAAAAATAACCAAAATCCATAGTTGTACATTCAGAGTCGATAAGAGAACATTTCTGAACAAATTAAGAGCTAGGAAATGTTGGCTTTCACCTTCAGCAAAGCAAAAAGTGAAACCATCAGAGGACTTTCACGAGGTGTTAGGTTACTTCTAAAGCTGGGGTTTGTTAGGAAACAGCTGCTTATTTACACATCCAACAGTTATGGAGTAACATTAGCATTTATTTTAAGTTCTGTTATTGGCCACCAGGTGAATATAAGTCCAATATTCACTGTTGTCTCCACCAACACCTGTGCCCCAAACCTGCTAAACGCTCCACTTTGTTCACCAACTAGACACTAGCTGTGTTTGTCTCGGGTTTAGTGCTCAGAAGGTTTTCAAAAGCTTTTTTGGTTAAAACAGCTTCCCTCTGTGGGCACAAATGACACTATGAGAGCAGTGAGAGTGAACCAAAACAGTTAAGTTGTGACCGGACAGCTAAACAAGTTGAAACTTGCTATGAAGCTTCGTAAAAGCTGAGAGAAGCTGCAGATTCAGGTGATAATTGTCTGTAAGTTCATCACAACAAGCAACCCCTTTCACATGATCACATTGTCATTTGATACATTGTGCCATAATATAGATTATAGAGACTTTAATTATCACAAATGTATTTTGTAATCTTTGAGGGGGTTCTTACATCCAAGTTAGGATTTGTAATACACTGTTTGAAACATAGAATATTTATATTTTGGAAAGTTGATCGAAGCATAGCAACATTCAGGGATTCACCTCTGTAGCTGCGATGCAATGTGATGACAAATGAATGATGCTATTGATGTGAATTTGACAGAGAGAAAGTAAAAAAGGAAGAAAACAACGAAGGAAAGAAGATGATGAACAGAAGATGATGAAAATGAACCTAAAACAAGGATGATGGCATGATGTGGAACAAAGGCAAGGAGACTGTGAAGCAGAAGAGTTGTAGCCTCTCACCCATCTGCATCCTGGATGTTGACGTTCACCCGCTTTGCTGCTCCGAGGAGCTCTGAAACATACAGAGGACAGAGACGCAGAGAATTAGGGAACAAAGAAAGGGAATAACAAACTCTGTAGAAATACAGTCCAGCTTTAAATCTATTCACAATCCAGTGATTAATGTATTCTCTCTTTGTAGATAACATTTCATTCCCTGCAGGTGGATTTGACAGCTACACTGTTAGCGCTCTAAAGTTACAGTTATTTTATTTATTTATTTTGATGAAGTATTCATTGGTTTATCCTTTCTCTTCATTTTGTATTCACTGTGGCAAGGAAGTTCCAGTTTCTTCTCTCCAACGATGATAACAGAAGTCAAGGAAAAGTGATAAGGAAGATAAAGAGAAGTCCGTCTGGGAAACTCATCAGGAATCTATAAAAGGTCAATGTACACTTTTTTGACCAAATAGATAAGAATTATATTCACATGCAAAGTCTAAGTTTCATCATTTCTCAAATGATGATAATTGTAATAAAGGCTGTTTTACTTCAGTGTTTGCAAACATTACTAATATAAACAAACCTATTCCACCACCCAAAAAGATGAATAGTTTTGATTTAGTTGCTGCATCTTTATTATTAATTAATGCATTTCAGCACAGCAAGGTTTACTTTGCTCTCGAGCAATTATAATCAAACTTAAAGGAATAGTTTGGGAACGCTTTCTCTCTGACACTCAAATGAAAGCTTCAGACCACTCTCATGCCTCACGTGAACCTTGGTCTTTGACAGAAAGATGAAGACACCAGGCAGCAGGAAGAAGCTCACAGACACAAACACTCACAAAGACCAACACACACACACGCACACACACTCTGAAAAGGACACAGTAAAAGCTGCTTGTTTGTCTCTCTGTCTTTACTTTTTTTTTTTTTTTTGGTCAAACCCTCATAATCCACAGGCCGTAATCTGTAGCTGTTCTGTAATCTGGGGAAAAGCTTCTCCCTCTCCCTGCAGCTCTATCTGCACTTCATCCCTTCATCCTCCTCTCACACTCTAATTTTCCCAGTAATTTGCTAAAGAGCGCGTGCTGATTGGTAGTTCTGCTGTTTCTGTTTACACTCAGCAGCTGACATCATCCTCTTGCATGTGTGTGTGTGTTTGTGTGTGTTGCACGTGCACGTGTAGGTTCCCCCAATCTATCTTGGATTAAAAATAAGAACCATCCCTTCCCCCACAGCAGACGAATCAATGACTGCAGATATCTGTGTCACCATGAGACAGACATATGACCCCCAACACAAAGTTATGACAGGACCACGACATCCAACACCTACAATTATTCCACTATTTTTTACCACCTTTTGCCAGATTATCTTTTTTTTTTACTAAGCAGAGTCTGGATCATGGAATTATTTAATGATGCTTCCCCTCTGACCTACACCCGTGATGTATATTTAATCAAATATGCCCTCGAATAATTCATCCTTTCTTTTATTTTAGGAGCCACAGATTTACATCTTGAAAATGGCATCTTTCTTTCATAATCGTCTGCTTAATTGAGTCAGTTACATTAATATTGTCTTAAATTTCAGAATAATGTGTTTTCCTTCTCTGACACTGAACTGTTTGTCTAAGAGCATTACCATAATGTCTTTCTGATGGTGTCCTTGGACCAGGGTTCATACTTTTTATGATAATTTTAGGCATAACACTGCAACCGAGCCTCGGTAACCATGGTAACCCCTCGACGTGCCATTCTCGCAGACTGTCAATCACTTGGCAGGGATTACAATGATATTATTTTGCAGCATCTCCCTCCAATGGTAGCTATTTCAGAGTTTATTTGACATGAATTGATGTCATTCACGTTTAATTTGAAACCCTTCAATCTTAATAGAGAGCACAAACGAACTTGGAGCTACTGACACAGCAACCTTCAGCGCAGCAGAGCAGATTCCCGAACCTGAGGAGAGGTGAAGTGGAGGGTTTCTCAAGGGTTCTCATTACCAGAAATGTTCTGAAGTCCAGTTTTCATCACCTCTGACTTCGCCTGTCATCATGCATTTAGAGTCTCGGTGTAACATGTAGCCTAAAACAAATGCCATCGCTGACATGACTTTTCTCTTTCTGGTTTCAGACGATTGCACACATATGCTAAAGTGACTGGACTCAGGGTCACCGTCACAGCACCCGCATTTTCATCAAAACCACAAAAAGGCACATTAACGAGATAATAGTGAGCAATATGCAGATGATGTTATAATATAATATACTAGTATTAACATAAAGTAAGAATTTAAGTATCCCTGTTATCTAGGTGTATGTAACAGTTGCTTTTGCAAATGTTAATGTTATAGTACTCAAACTGTTCATGTTTTTTGAGGTGTTCTTTACTTGCAGTATAATGATCACATCATGGCAAATAGCTTTCAGTAAATTAGTCTGAGGCACAAGAAGCTTCAATGCACAGTCATGACAATAAGGACGAAACTTGTTAATATGAGACGTCTCATTTTTTCATTTTTAAATCTCTTGAAATGGAGTTAGATTTATTACGCTTCAGAAAGTTGACACTACAAGTGCTAAAAATATACTAGACTTTCTGTTTATGCAGCTCTGGAAAGAATAAGGAATACATATTGTTATAATTATTAAGATATAATTATGGCGTCCTTTTTGGAAATCACTGTTTTGTTTTTGAGAAGCTACAACTTAAAGGAAAGAACGCCTCTTTCTCTTTCTGTGGACCAAATTTTTAACAACAGCTGACCCAAGCTGACATGTTCACATGGTTTATTTTGTCAAACAGCCACATGTACCCCTAAAGACAGCTAATATTCACATTTGAGAAACCAGAACAGCAGCACTTTTGGCCTTTTTGCTTGAAAACTACGATTCAAATGGTTAATAAATTTAAAAAACAGTGGCAGATAAATGTTTGTGTCAATTAATCTACTAATCTTTCAGATTTATAAATGTAACTGTTACCCATGGTTACAATATACTGTACACCGATTACAGATTATTATTACTATTATTATACCGATTATTTGGTTGTTAGTGTTCAGTGTTAATGAATCAGTGATAACTTTAACTGTATTTAGTACTCAGTGCTTTTACTAAGTTTAAAGTAGAATGAGTGTTTTGAGGAGGTGATCATCACTTTATGTGAAGCATCTGTTACTGACAAGCCACAAAAAGAAAATGAAAATGAAACTACAGCGTGCTACAGCAGAATGTTTTCCCTTAATATTTCTGCTGCTTTACTGCTGGTCTAGCACAGCACTGCTAGGTTTAGTTTGTGTAGCTGATGAATCAGTCCACTATAAAGTACAACTGGTCGTGCCAAAAAACATCCAATGTTCTTACACTTCCTTGATTCCTTCCTTGCCGATTCATTGTATACATTTCTTAGTGCCCATTTAAGTTAAAAGATATGAGATACAATTATGATACGGATGTTCTCATATCTCTAAGATAAAGAGCTTTATTGCATCTGAGCCAAAGATAAGGAAGCCATTACCAAACGCCTTGCTTTTTGGAAGCAGGTTTGGCTTTTTAGGTGATCCATTCATCTAAGTGTAGAGAATCAATATCTCTTGATTCATTAACCTTTAAAAAGCCAACTTTGGAGCCAAAACACTGACAGAGGATCTGTGGAAACGGGAAACAGTGAGTCAAGTGATTAAAGCAAGATGATAAACATAAAGGGCAAATCTGGAGATATTCTATATGTTTCTTATTCTCAACAAATCCTGCTAAAAAGATGGAAACAAACAACAAACTCTTGTTTCTAACAAGCATGATCTGTGTAGATAAACCCTGATATACTGCAGCTCCAGTGAGCTGCATTTCACTCTCATTGTCGTGCTGGGTGACATGTTCCTTCATTATGATAAACACCACCTCTGTGGTTTCACACTTTTACATGATTCTGTCGCTGAAAAAAATTGCAAGAGCAAAAAATGTCTATTAATCCACCAGTGAAAATAGTCCCTAACGGTTGCAATTTTGTTAAAAATGTCCTCGGTCTTCACGGCCTAAAGACTGTAACTATAAAGATACATCTCCACTTCCTGCCAGAGTACAGAATTGGCGCCAAAATATCCTGGATATGGGCGCTGCTGTACTGTCCTGGTGACGTCATTTGGAGTCTGGACGGCAGCGATCCGGGCTGGAGCCGCAGCGTAGAGGTCCAGCCTGAACACCCACCTGAGTCAATCGTGGGTTAAGATTAGCTGTCAATCATGATGTCACATCCTCTTTTTATATCATCAAATAACTAAATAAAACCAAACATATCAGAAAAATGAACACTAGAGGATAGTGTAGTGAAATAAGAACTACCACTATCTATGGAAAAAAATGTTTGTGTACTCCGTTCGTGGCCATCAAGATGTTTTGGCTTCACTTTAAGGGAGCTGCCATGTTGTCCATCCTTATATACATGACTATGCCAAGCCCCCTGTAGATGTGTCACATTTTGAAACCAATCTGACTTAGTGGCTTCGCTTTTCAGACACGTAAGCTATGTCCGCTGCTTTTATACAGTCTATGGGCACAGAGCTCTTTAGTGAGGTGCTGGCAGGTGGATTTTGTTATCCTCCTACAGGTTAGCTGCTTCCAGTCTTCATGCTAAGCTAAGCTAGCAGGCTGCTAGCTGCACCAACATTTTTACCGTACAGAATTGAGAAGGGTATCGATTTTCTCATCCAGTTTAATTTCTTTAATCCCCAACATCAAATTGTGAAATCTTGACAGAGCAAACGGCCGCCTCAGCATCTCCCTCTAACCCGCATCATTAGCATAACGTTTATAATACAAATGCAGTCAGGCACATGACTAACATCTGACGTGTCAAGTGTGTTTCTGTGCATGCGTGCCTTTCGTTGTGTGTTTTAAAGATGTTTGTGTATGTGAAGGCAGTGATTCTCCAGCAGAGACACTTGGCTTCCTGTTTAATAATTCAAACATAAACCGGGACTCACACAGTCACACACAGTCACACACACACACACACACACACACACACACACTGATGGAC